>NW_018164955.1:333769-335949 GCF_001263595.1 Phalaenopsis equestris
TCCTTTTAGATAAGTTATTGATACATCTTCTATAACTCCTTTTAGATAAGTTATTGATAAATCAACTAACTAGGGAAATTTCTCCGTAGGGGAAATTTCTCCTAAATCTAAACATTTAAAAATTAATAAAGGCATAAGATTGATACTCACTCTTAAATTACATAAGGCTTTTCAGTAAAACTTTTCTCCAATTGTATAAGGTATAGTAAAACTACCAGGATCTTTTAATTTTTCAGGAAGCTTTTTCTGAATAATAAATACTACACACTTGACTAAGTGCAACGGTCTCATGATCTGTAAACTTCCTTTTCTTGTTTAATACATCCTTCATAAATTTAGCATAACTTAACATTCGTTCCAAAGCTTCAACAAAAGGAATATTTATCATTAACTTCTTAAGTATTTCCAAAAATTTTGTAAATTGTCTATCTTTATTCTTCTATTTTAGTCTTTGAGGAAACAGAGGAAATGGTTTTTCTACAAGGCTCTGTGTTTGTTCATTTTCCTGTTGATCATTTTCCATTTCTTCCTTTTCTTCATCAACTTCAGTTTCTCTTTGGATCCTTGTTTCAACTTCTTTACCACTTCGTAATTGAGTAGCTTTAATTTGCTTTTTATTTTGATCTTTTAGATTAATTACCACACTACTTGGAAGAATTCCAGAAGGTCTATTACTAAGTGTAGTAGCAATATGTCCTAATTGATTTTCAATATTTCTAATAGCAGCCTCTTGATTCTGTATTTGATTTCCCATATTCAACATTACTTCTTCTACCATCAACCTCTTTTTCTTAACTTGTGGGTTAGGGTTGGAGTTAAATCCCGGAGGATAATAAGGTCGAAAATTAGGATTTCCTTGATTGTTCAGATTTTTAGATGGATTCACCAAATTATTATAATTATTCTAACTAAAATTAGGGTGATTTTTTCAACCAGGGTTAAAATAGTTAGAATAGGGATTATTATTTTGATTATTTAAAGATTTTAAAGTTTCATAAGATGATTGAGTATTAAAAATCTGTCCTAGTGAATTCTCCTCTAATGCTGGGGGTACTTGAGAATAATTCATTCCCATTTGATCAATATTTTTAGAAATAGCAGCAATTTGAGATGGCAAAATAGAAATTGCATTAGAATCATGAATACTAGCTACACTCATGGGATTTACCCTTTCATAGGGCCATAGAAAATTATTAGTAGCCATTTCTTCAATTAAAGAAGATGCTTCATCAAAAGGTTTTTAGATTAGTGATCCACTTGTAGCAGCATCTATAATAGATCTAAGTGATCCTGCTAATCCATTGTAAAATGTTTTAATTATTAACCAATCTCATAAAGCATGGTGTGGAAATTTTCTAAGAAGATCGTTAAATCTTTTCCAAGCTTCATATATCCCCTTCAAACTAACAAAAAGTTGTAATATCATTTATAAGCTTAGCGAATTTTTAAGGTGGAAAATATTTTGCCAATAATTTTTATGATAGTTCTCCCCAAGCTATGATAGATCCAGGTGCTAATGAATTTAACCAAGATTTAGCTTTATCCCTTAATGAAAAAGGAAAAATTCTAAGCCTAATAACATCATTAGACACTCCGTTTTATTTAAATGTAGCATAAATTTTAAGAAAACTAGCAAGATATAAGTTAGGATCTTCAGAAGGTGTTCCTCCAAACTGATTATTTTGTATCATTTGGATAATAGTAGGTTTAAGCTCACATGAATTAGCAAGTTCATCTACTGTCGGATTCGCATAATCTTTTAAAGGTCTTTGTCGATTTTCTTTTATTGGATTATCTAAGTTATTCATCATTTCTTCTAAAATTTTAATTTCTCTTTTTTGTTTTCAAATTTTTCTAATAATACATTCTAGCTCTGAATTGTAAGGTGCTAAACCTTCAAATCCAATATTTCACATAAACAAATAAAGCAAGCAAAGTAAAACCCTCTAATAAAAATATTTCTTTTTGGATTTTTGATTTTTAATTTTTTTAATTTATTTTTTTAATAATAATAATCTTTTTATAATATATATATTATCTCTAAATTTCCTAATCTAACAAAACTATTTAATTTAATCGTTATCTTCCCCGACAATAGTGCCAAAAACTTGATCCAACTTTTTGTTGAGATAGATTGTGTAAAATTTAATTAAATATAATCAATTAATATTTAATTAATA
>NW_018164955.1:336287-336571 GCF_001263595.1 Phalaenopsis equestris
TTAATGAGATGAGATAAATGTTTATAATATGTATTGTGCCAAATAAGAGCAATTTTAATTCTCTACCCTGATACAGTGCATAGAAAATCATTGGATAATCTTAGTATTTAGTCTCTAAACCCATGTCTAAGCTAGGAGGATACCGGCTCCCACTCCAGATCTCCCACTTCCCTTCACCTGAAGGCTAGCTCTCGCTTCAGTTTTTAAACACTAAGACTGAATTAAAGATTTTATTCTGACACCCTAAAGGTTCTCCAATTCTACACCTAATAAAGAATATTTCC
>NW_018164955.1:336600-342736 GCF_001263595.1 Phalaenopsis equestris
TTCTCCTTCATGGAATCAAATGTGATCCTTACTCTGTTGTAGAACTCATACTCCATTTCCCGAAACATATGTTTCACTACACATTTTAACAATTCAATTTGCCAGATCAAAAAGTAAATTAAGTTCAGACTTGAAAAATCATCACAATTTATTTTACAATTAAAATTGGCACATTCATTTTATCTCTTCATTTCACCATACTTCAGAGCAGGGAGAAAGATAGAGGGAACTACTCAGACTTCATAAGAAAGAAATAACAAAACACAAATTTCATATATAAAAGAAAGTTCATACAACACTGATAAGCAAACAATACTTATCTGAAAACTCTTTCTGAAAGCAAATCCTTTATAGCATTTCCTTAGAAATGTAGGAAGAAGATATCTCTCACTTTTCTCCTTCTCCAACACACTTACAGAAAGTTTCACACTAAATTTCACCACAAAAACTCTAAACTATGAAAGCAAAATCACTAATTGACTCCATTATGGAAGTGGAATGGAATGTCGTGGTGCGAAAATGAAAGTAGAGGTGTGAAAAACGTAGAGGAGCGTTTTTTCTGATGAAATTAGGCTCCAAATAGGTCCCAAGGTCAGTTCTCTAAGAGGTGCCTCCAAAAACTCTTCAAAAAATCATCAAAATACATCAAACATTCTAGAAACGGGGTCTGTACCGTCTTTGGGGCCTTCGGCGCTGGTCTGGCGCCATCGGCTCTAAGTGAAAAATCTCTGCGTCAATTTGTTCTGCGCAGTTGGCGCTACCCTCGGTGCTGGCGGCGCTGAGCATTTCTTCAAAAACGTCATCTTGACTCCAAATTTCATCTTTTTTGCTTTCTTTTTTACTTTAAGCCCTAAAAATCAACAACCTGCAAGAAAACATAAAAATACATTCCATTAAAGTACAATATCATAAAAAATAGGTATAAAATATGGGTCTAAAAATGCATATATTTTTGGTGTATCAGGAGTCACTGATAAAAGCACCTTTAGATCCAAAATTTTTTTTAGCTCAACTAGATAGCACTTCTTTAAATGAGGCTTTCTCATTAGAAGAACAAACCAAAATAACTTTCTCTGACAATGACTTATTGCTCGGAACAACCGAACATAATCATCCATTATACATCATAGTGAATTTAAATGATACTACACTTCTTAGAGTACTTATTGAGATAATAAACTTGAAAACTCTTGCATATTTGGACATCAAAGCTTGTCAACTAACGAGAGATAAAATGATGTTAAGTGGATTCAACTAATAGGGAGAAAGAGCTCTTGGGTCAATTACATTGCTTTTGAAAATGGATAATTTGATGAAATGACAAAATTCCATGTCATCGACTCTGAAACTTCTTTTGATGCCTTACTTGGTAGATGATGGCTCCATGAGCATAAGATGGTCCCCTCTTCATTACTTCAATGCATTAAGTATCTATAAAAAGGATAGGAGTGTTGCATTACAGAAGATCTTCAACCATTTTTAGTTCATGAAATCGGTGTACATGCAGATGTTGCATACTACGCTCCAGTAAAGAAAATTATATTCCATAGCTATGTAGTAATGACACCAAATGCAGAAGAAAAAGGTAAAGACAAGGAAGTTAGTGAAAAAGATCACAATAAAGTAAAACAAGTGGATAGAGATTTTTCTTCAACATCCATGAAGGATAAGAACTCTCATTCAACTCGCATCCAAAGTTGAGGTCAGGGATGAGGAAAAGAGAGGGAAAATCCAACATTTGACGTGAAGAAAAGATCAAAGTTCAAGATTTTTTTTCACTCTAAAGAAGAAAAAGAAAAAGAAAAGATGACATTAATAATTTCAAAACAACAACAATTCAAGATACCTCTTGAAGAAGAAGACAAAGAAAAACAATTTGAGTTCACTTCAAACAAATTAATCACTATGTACATGCTATGATCCTGACCCCAATTTCTCCATAAAAAAATTGAGAATTTAGTGGTTAAAGAAGTATATGGTGATGACAGGAAACCTATAAATTTTGGAATTGGTTCTACATCTTCTATTACAATAAAATGTAAAACTAGAAGAAGAAAATCTTATGAAGTCAATGAAAATCCCTTTTGAACTTTATTATCTGTATGTTCAAAAATTTATTCAAAATGGGTTGATACCTAAACATTGGACATTAGATCAATCTTATTATTTAGAAAAAATATGGAATAACATCAAATGAAATCAAAACTTCATAGAAGGTATTGGGTTTGGAACCCTAGAACCTGTAGATGACACAAAATTTTGCATAGTTGTCACCCAAAGACCTAATTCTGAGCAAACATCTGATCTTGCAAACAAAGATGCACTACTAGAATTTGAAGAAGATATCAAATTGATAGCTGATGAACTAAAAGAAATAGATTTTTGAATGGAAGAAAATCTAAAACTGAATTTTATTAGTTCATTCGTTAATGACATTGAAGCAAAAGAAATTGTTCATATATTGAAGGAATACAAAGACTAATTTGCTTGGAGTTACAACAAAATGTCTGGACTCGCTCCAGAAGTTGCAGTCCATAAATTTGGGTTAGACCAAACTGCAAGTTCAGTTAAACAAGCTCCAAGATGGATGTGTGTTGAAATTGAACAATAAGTCATTGTTGAAGTTATGAAATTAATTTACGCTGGCTTTATTCGATAAGAAAAGTACCTGAAATGGCTGGCTAACATAGTACCAATAAAGAAAAAAATGGTCAAATTCATGTATGTGTTGATTTTAGAGACCTAAATAAGGCTTGTCCAAAGGATGAATTTCTTTTACCAATTTCATAGTTGATGGTCGACATTGTATCAAGACATGAAATATTATATTTTATAGATGGATCATTAGGATACGACCAAATTAAATTGTCTCCAGAAGATGAGCCAAAAATAGCTTTCAGAACACCCATAGGAATATACTGCTACAAAGTAATGTTGTTCGGATTGAAAAGTGTTGGTGCTACCTATTAAAGCGCTATGACACAAATTTTTGACGAACTCATCCACAATCATGTTGAATGTTACATACATGAGTTGGCTGTTAATAGTAAACAAAAAGATGATCACGTGTATGATTTCAGAACCATCTTTGAACAACTACAACAATTTAATCTTAAAATGAATGCCTTAAAGTGTGTCTTTGGTGTCACATCGAGGATGTTTTTAGGATTTTTGTTCGACATCGTCGGATCGAAATTGACCTCCTCAGAATCGAAGCCATTTTGAGCATGCCTCCTCTAAAAAATTTAACCTAACTATGGTCTTTTCAAGGAAAACTAGCATACATACGATATTTCATTTTGAATCTATCAGGTAGGTGTCAACCTTTAACCACCTTGACCAGAAAAGATACCAAATTTGTGTGGGATGAAAAATGCCAACACGCCATTGAAGATATCAAATAATATTTGAAAACACCTCTTGTTCTAGTAGCCTTTATGCTAGGGAGACCTCTAATCCTCTAGACTGCGGCATTAGATAATTGTCTCAGAGCATTACTCACTCAAGTTAATGATGAGGGTAAAGAAAATGCATTAAACTACTTAAGCCATTGTTTTGTCCTAGTTGAAATAAAGTATCCGACATTAAGAAGCATTGTTAAGCTTTGATCTTCACATTTCAAAAATTAGGACATTATATGGTATCTCATAAGCTCACTCTTATCTCCAGAGTTAACCGTTTACAATATTTGATTACTAGACCAACACTTTATGGAAGATTAGCAAAATGGGCAATGATATAGCTCCAGTTTGACATAGCATTTGTACCGCTACATGCTATCAAAGGAAGAATTTTGGCAGACTTCTTAGCAGCACATCCTATACTAGTTGAATCTCCTCTTAATGATGATTTGCCCGATGAGAAAGTATTAGAATAAAAAAATTCTGAAATGCAAAGATGGGAATTATATTTTGTCGGAGCATCATCTACTCAAAAAGGCAAAGACAAACATATTGTTAAATGTAGAGAAGCAGGAGTAGGATAATTTTCATTACTCAAGATAAAGCGATGATGTCATTTTCCTATAATCTAACCAAGCTGTGCACAAACAATGAAGCTGGGTATGAAGCACTCACAACCGGTTTAGAACTAACTATACAAATAAAACTAAAAGATATCGAAGACTACGGAGATTCTCAATTGATTATTAATCAAATCGCAGGAAAATATAGAAATTTGAAACAACGACTTGAATAAATTTCTGTTACACTCTGAAATTGGTTCAACAAATTCCAAATGTAGTGTTCTTCCTAGTTACGAGACAAGATAACGCTCTAGCAAATTCTTTAATTAAACTTACAAAAGAGTTTGCTTATCCAAAAGAGGATGACATTCAAATTTCCATAAGAGGGCAATGAGTTCTCTCCCAAATTGATAGTGATAATCTTAATAAGATTATTGAAGAGACAATAGTGACAATAATCGATAAAGAGGAGGATGACTAGCGATATCCAATTATTCAATATTTACAAACTAGAAGGTTACTAAAAAATAGTTCCATCACATCTCAAATTAAACGAAGAGCATTGTCTTAAACTCTAGTAAACGATGTTCTTTACCGGTGATCTTTTGAACAGATGTGCTTCAGATGTTTAAATTAGTCTGAGGCTCAAGAAATTATTAAAGAAGTTCATTCAGGTCTGTGAGGTGCACACTAATATGGACAAAAAATTAAGATGAAAATAAAAAGAATGGGATACTATAGGCCAACAAAGATGACTGGTTGTCTTCAAACTACAAAGAAATGTCATCAACGTTAAGTACATGGAGTGCTCTTACATCAACCGCCAGATGTATTACCCCCGAAAATTGCTTGTTGGTCGTTTGAATGTTGGGGCACAGACATAAAGGGCCCAATAGACTCTTCATCATCTAAAAGACAACAATTCATTTTAGTTGCTACAAACTACTTCTCCAAATGTGTGGAAGCAGTACGACTTAGAGAAGTTGAAGCAGAACAAGTTCTCCATTTCTTCAAAAAACACATTATCTACATATTTGTAATTCCTCGAATGGTCATATCAGCCAACGGAATAGCCTTCAAAAATACAAAAATGAACAACTTCATCCAATAATATTGAATATACTACAGATGTTCGACAATTTGCTACCCCAAAGACATTGGATTGGCCGTGGCTTTTAACAAGACACTAGTACGAATATTGAACAAGACATTGATTAACAGTTTGAGACAATGGCATGATTGACTGATAGAAGCTCTATGGGCTTATCATACTACATATCGAACACCGACACAGTCAACACCAATTTCTTTGGTATAGGGTGCTGAGGTCTTGCTTCCACTTGAAATGTAAATTTCTTCTCTCATGATTGTAGTGGAAAACCAGATAACTGAGGAAGAAAATGAAAAATTATGACTTGAAGAACTTAAAAGCTTAGAAGGAAAGTGCCTACAAGACCAACAAAATTTGGAACTATATCAACCAAAAGATACGACCCCTCGACAAATTCATTAACCTTATTGTCGGCACTATTTTTAGTGTGGGGTTTGCCCGTAAGAAGCTGTCGGTCATCAGAACTAAAATCCCATTGCCCGCTTCGGAAGGACGTTTAAAAAAATTTTAGTTTTGAAAAGGTTGAAGTCAAACTAACCCCATAATTTTCATAGTTTAGATGAAAGAGCGCTTTACCTCAAATCCTGTATCTATCCCGAAGGATGAACACAAGAGTTAAGGGTGAGGCTTGATCAAATAAACTAAAGAAAGTTATGACATCCGTTTTGTCTGCGAAACCAATGTATTGGCCGACAAGTTCCCCTATTTAATATAAGGACTTAAATAGGGTTTATATTATGCTGGGTTCGGGAAAAGCTTCCTATAAGGGCAAGCCCCTATAGTTAATTACATCATAGATAACTGAAGTTACCTAAGAATACTCTCGATAAAATTCAAGAAAAATTACCTTCAAGGAGTTCAAATGGTAAGGACATTTCAAAGATATCGGACTAAGAAGTGTGAAGGGGGATTGGCTCAAATATGAAACATTTTGTTTTGGAGTTCAAAGGAGGAAACACTAGAGGATGTCACGGATCCGAAGGAGAACTTCGGTGACTTCCTAAGCTATCCTATTATTTGGCTTCAATTAAGGAGAAATCATTTAGATGTTTCATCCTGCA
>NW_018164955.1:343550-344321 GCF_001263595.1 Phalaenopsis equestris
TCTTGCCTATCCCAAAATGTAGAGATAGGGGATGAGGCATCCATGCCTATCCCGAAATGTAGAGATGATGAAAATTTTGCAAAGTGTAGAGAACGTCCGTACAAGTTCGTACAGTGCAGAATTTTATTGAAATGTCTGTGTAGAGACTCTAAAAAATTTATGAGGGACAAAATTTTGTTTCAATGTTTATTTTTTTTATTGTTTAATTTATTTTAGGATTTAGACCCAGTTTCAAACAAGCCCGACATCTAAGAACGAGTCCTTGTCAATGAAACACGAGGCATGGTGCTTCTTGAAGTACCGTCCACTGACTTAGGACAAGTGTTAGAAAATAACTCACTCTTTTAGGTGCTATCAGAATTATATTCTTTCAAGACCTGTAAAAGAGGTGTTATCTCTAAAGACGCTATGGCTGAAGAGGTTGCAAGTTTGTAGATTTGCTTGTAACAGTTGTCATTTGATTTGTTGCAGATTCTGTAAAGGTTGTTGAAGTTATCTTTGAGAAAACTTTCAGACGTTCTTCGAGTTGGCGTTGGAGTTGGCGTTGGAGTTATTTATATTCTTGCATATCATTTTTTGGGCATACAACAATAGACTTCACTATAATTTAATTTACTAATATCATCATCATTGCTTGAGCAATCAATTGCTACTTCAAAATATTCTGAGCCTAAGCAGATTTCAAAATTTTGGTCATCTGTTCAAAATATTTTTCATTGTCCAAAGATATTTCTGAGCCAATTAATAACCGACCAAACCAATTAATAACCA
>NW_018164955.1:344689-345117 GCF_001263595.1 Phalaenopsis equestris
ACTATATCTGATTACTAAATCTGGTGGATCGTATGCTAAGGATTTTGAATGTCCAAATTCCCCTAACTAAGAATCCTCAAATATTTCTTAAGTTGAATTCTGAGATATTTGATATTATAACTCATTTGTGAGTCAGGACCCAGTCACGTGGCAAGAGATTAAAAGGCTCGTGATATCCCAAGTGAATCACTCGTATTTCCACCACATTATATTATTTTGAAATTTGCTTAGGACCCAGTCTAAGTTCTTTAAAGTGGATGACTTTCATTCTCCCCTAAAGTCACAGTCTTATCAAAACATCCAAATATTTATTTTGAGGTGATCAATATTTTAAATATTGCACAATTTTGAACAAAAGAAGTCTTCTCTTTATTAATTGGGGTGGGAGGGATGGGATAGACTAACATCAAACCTACTAATATCCCTTT
>NW_018164955.1:345437-346281 GCF_001263595.1 Phalaenopsis equestris
TACAACACTCTTCTATGGTGTGTCCAATGAACCTGTGGTATGGGCAATATCTCGGGTGCCCTTTCTTGTTGACCTCGTCAGGCTTTTTTGGCGTGGGCAACCTGAACTCGGGATTCTTGATCAAACTGCGAAACATCTTTTTCATTACTTCATCTTTAAAATAGTATACCCCATTTGATAGAGCGTTCATGATTGAAATTTGTTTTTTGTATGTCTGGAAAGGTCTCTGGTGAGACGATTGTTGAAGATGAAGACTGTTAGCCTTGCTGAGTAGCTTCTCGAAGGATTTGATGGTGAGTCCCTTGAGCATGAAAGCTACCGGCCCATGGATGCTTTTGAGTAAGATCTCAATCGCATGATGTTCCTATAGCTGAGGTTTACACTTCATGCTAAGGTTTCTCCACCTCAAAATATAATCTACTAGAGTCTCATTAAACTTTTGTCTTTCTACCACGAGATTTCCAATAGACACATGATGTTGCACTCCGGCAAATCTTCTTACGAACAACTGTTCCAACTCGACAAATAACTTGACCAACTCATTGGGCAAGTTGGCATACCAATCAAAAGCAACTCCTGACAAGCTAGTGATGAACTCCTGACAGAGTAAAGCTTCATTAGTTCTTGTGTTGCCATAATTGGGTCTGAAATATGCTAGGTGTTGTCTGGGATTTCCAGTCCCATCAAATATTTTGAAGTTCGGAGGTGTAAAACCCTTAGGAAATGGTACGGCATCGAATTCCTTCGGGTAAGGTCTACCTTTTAGAATCAATGCACCATCCTTAGACTGGGTTAAGGCATCACGAACTTGTTCGACCATTTGTTTAAATTCATTTTCTGGTAT
>NW_018164955.1:347258-348737 GCF_001263595.1 Phalaenopsis equestris
CTCTTTCCCATGTAGAATCTCTTTTCCCTTACTCGAAAAAACAGTTGGCGCGGTGATGGTGTCTTGGGTAGCAGGGGCAGAAACAGCTCCGGTAGTAGTCCTAAATTTCGCAACGACAAACTTTTCAGCACTAGTAGGGTTATTTTCAATCAAAACCTTTGAAGGGGAGAATTTCTCAGAAGATTTCAAGTTAAACTCTACGATAGGCTCGACTGACTTGTCTGTTTCATGCTTCATTACTGTGAAGGCAACCTTCCCGAACTTGACTCCAATATCATCGAACTCTTGTCCAAACTTAATAACTGCCAGGTCTGGCAGTTCATCCCTACTGTCAGCGAACTCCATTCCAGAGGCAAAAGAAAAGATCAACCTTGGTGAAGACATTGTCCCTTGCATTTGAAGAATTTATGAAAGTTAGCGATGTCCCATGTTTTATAGTTCTGACAAAAGTACTCAAACTGACCCATTTGTCTTATAAACCGGGCATCCTAAAAAAAATTTTTTTTTTTGATTTGTGATTTAAAATGTTAAAGAGTTGCAACAAGTGCGAAGAGATGTAGCAGCTTGGCTTGATTCGCAGAAAAGCAAACCAGACCTGAAGAAAATGAAGAAAATTTGAAGTTTTTGAGTTTAGGACCCAGTGCGGGACCTATAGAAAAGCAAATCAAACCCCGAGGGGGAAGGAAATGCAAAATTTAGGAGTTTTAGGACCCAGCGCGGGACCTATAGAAAAACAAAACCATCCCCCGAAGGGAGAAGGAAATGAAAATTTTAGGAGTTTAGGACCCAGTGCGGGACATATGGAAAAGAAAAACCATCCCCCGAAGGGAGACGAAAATGTAAAGTTTTGGAGTTTAGGACCCATTGCAAGACCTAAAAATGCAAAACCATCCACCGAAGGGAGACAAAAATGCAAAGTTTAGGAGTTTAGGACCCAGCGCGGGACCTATAGAAAAGGGAAATTCAACCCAAACGGAAAAAAGAAAATGCAAAGTTTAGGACCCAGCGTGGGACCTACTTTACATTATGCCTGAGTGGAACTAGTCCACTGACACACCTATTAGGCGTCCGACCCCATATAAAGATCAGAATGTTCTTAATGGTCTTCTGAATCACTCTGTTCAAAGATGGTTGAACAGATGATCCTGAAGTTCAAAAGGGTTGACGTACTTTCCCAAGACAGAAATGGGTAAAGTATGCCAACGGAAGAAAGGTAATCTTAATTCATGAGGGACATGAATGCATTACCGATGTATGAAGAAATTTTTTCTTGATTTAAATGGAGAGAGAAGCTAATCCCCAGCGTAGTCGCCAGAAGCTGTCGGGACTATTTTTTGTGTGGGGTTTGCTCGTAAGAAGCTGTCGGTCATCGGAATTAAAATCCCGTTACCCGCTTCGGAAGGATGTTTTAAAAAATTTTAGTTTTGAAAAAGATGAAGTCAAACTGACCCCATAATTTTCATAGTTTAGATGAAAGAG
>NW_018164955.1:349311-349750 GCF_001263595.1 Phalaenopsis equestris
CTAAGACGAGTTTAGGGCTTATATTATACAATATGGTTGTACAAAGACCTAAAAATATGTTTGAGGATTTATGTTGCACTAAGCAAACAACCTCGAATTCCTATGGCTTTGTTGTTTTAAAGCTAAGGAAGGATGAGTTGTTGTAGATCCTCTTACTGTAGAAGATGGCCGGGCTGCCCAGAGTGCTAGCTCGAAGCTCCTCGTTGTAGTAGAGTTTCAGTTTTAGAAATGATAAATCAAGTAGATGAGAGAAGTGTCGTGTTTTGGAAAAGTCGAAAAATGATTTATTGATTTAGTTGAAGTTGATTATAGCGACACCGATCAAGATCCCACGGTTCCATCGTTCCGGCACCACTATTTTCTATTGGAATCACTTAGTCCAAATGAATTTACTAAACTCAACTTAATGAGTTCCATAATTTCATTTAGACCGTGGGAA
>NW_018164955.1:352368-353129 GCF_001263595.1 Phalaenopsis equestris
ACCTTAATATCTCTCTCGTTTCTTAATGAATTTTGATGATTTTTTTTTAAATTGTTCGTCTTGAAGAGACGAACACATCTATATGGTAAACATACTATGAAATCAAGCCATCATAAATGGAGAGCTCGCGAAGGCTCGGGAGAGTGAGTGAGGTTATACCTTTGCTCCGAAAGGTTTGGCCTCAATGAGAGATTCTTCACACCTTCGTTGGGTCCCAAAGAGCTTAGGGATGAAGCTTTTGTCTCTGGTGTAAGGCCTATATAAGATTTCGACCACAGCCGATTTTGGGTGTTGATTGAGAGATATGGTAGAGGCTATTTCAGAAGGGGAATTGATGGGGGTTTGGCTTCCTTCACTGTTTTGAAGGTGTAGAGCCAATTTGTTTGAAGTTTTGTGCTGTGTCCTAATTTTGAGCTTTGACTTGAAATTTTTATAGTAAGTTTTCTGACTCATAGGTCACAATGGAGAATAAAAATCAAGTGATTTTAATCTCTGTGTGCTATAAATTAAATATTTTAAGTAAATAAAAGTTTACTCAAAATAGTGATGTTTTAATTCTTAAAAATCATGAAATTATTTTTTAAGACTAGTCTAGCCATAGGGAGCTTACATGAATTTTTGTAGAATTTTATAAGCCACTTAAAATTTTCTATAATTATTTGAATAGAAAATGCATAAAAACTTAGAAAATTAAGATCTCTGTCTAAAAATCTCCTATGTCTTTGGAAAAATGCTCAAATTGTGCACCTAGATAGAGGCTA
>NW_018164955.1:353504-354867 GCF_001263595.1 Phalaenopsis equestris
ACCCGGCTTGATCTCCCCCATCCATTCAATACACGCGAGAATGGTCGACATCCGTTCATCGACCTCAATGGCCTTAACCGAGAGCCATCCAACTTAAAACCTTAATATCTCTCTCATTTCTTAATGGATTTTGATGATTTTTTTAAAATTGTTTGTCTATAAGAGACGAACACATCTATATGGTAAACATGAAATCAAGCCATCATAAATGGAGAGCTCGCGAAGGCTCGGGAGAGTGAGTGAGGTTATACCTTTGCTCCGAAAGGTTTGGCCTCAATGAGAGATTCTTCACACCTTCGTTGGGTCCCAAAGAGCTTAGGGATGAAGCTTTTGTCTCTGGTGTAAGGCCTATATAAGATTTCGACCACAGCCGATTTTGGGTGTTGATTGAGAGATATGGTAGAGGCTATTTCAGAAGGGGAATTGATGGGGGTTTGGCTTCCTTCACTGTTTTGAAGGTGTAGAGCCAATTTGTTTGAAGTTTTGTGCTGTGTCCTAATTTTGAGCTTGATTTTGAGCTGAAAATTGAACTCACAGAGGAGGCTTTGAGGGCAATTAATGGTGGAGCCCTTCTTCCCTGTGCTTGGAGAAGAATTTTGGATATTTTGGAGGAGGTTTTGCTAATCTATGGGGGTTCTTCCTTGTTTGGCCGCGAGCTCTATTTTTTTTCCATAGCCATGGCCATGGCTTTTTTATAGAGGTGGATCAGTGGGATGCTTGGTGATGAAGTCTAAAGCTCATGATGAGCAAGAAAAATGGCACCATAGGAAATTGTCAAGTGTTAGTGAGTAATTTGATTTTGCATGAAACTTATCCTTTAAGGTTAAAAAAAAAACTTACCTAAGGGATAAATATCATGGCTAACCCATGGTTAACTTAACTTAACTCTAAGGTCTAGAGTTTAGCTAAGGTTAAGCTTGATTGGGAATACCAAGTTTGATTTTCATTATATTTTGGTCATGGGATAATATGACAAAAAATGGGTTTAGGTTTGTTTAGCCATGTCAGTTGGCTCAATTGAATACTGTATTTGGTGTAGGAGACCATGATGAATAACTTTTATGAAGGATGAAAGTCATTTTGAGGTCAATTGGTTAACCAATTTGGTGGATTTTTGGTTAAAAAGGGCTTTGAATTAAGCCTTTAAGGACCAAATTGGGGGTTTTGGTCAAAGATGGTAAAATTTACCAAATTAGACCATGGTGTAGTTGGACAAAATGAAATTAGGAACATTTAGGATTTATTGGAATTTTTTGGGAATTTTTGGATTTTTAGGCCATAGAGGGGCATTATGGTAATTTGGCCATTTTTGGAACTTTTTGCCAGTTTTGGGGTATCCAAGGTGTTTGAAATGGGTTTTAAT
>NW_018164955.1:354935-392307 GCF_001263595.1 Phalaenopsis equestris
GTCCTAAGGGCAATTAGGTAATTTGGAGGTGCCTATGGACAAAAGACCAAGTTGGGCATTTCAAGTGAAATTGGGTAGAGAACCATTTTGAATGAGTCATGGACCAATGAAATCTCCATTTTGGGTTCTCATGTATTGTTCTTAGCTAGGGTATTATGAGGGTATTGTGAGGGTATGGTGAGGGTATGGTGTACCTTAGCTCCAAATCAACACACAGGGTTAATCTTAAGGCCAAGTAACCCTATAGGAACTCTTCTTGAGCTCCCCCATAATGATCTTACCTTCTAAATATTAGAGGTTAGGACCAATATGTGGAACTTCAAGTTGAGTGAGGAAAAGTTTGGAATTTCTAATGGTGAGGGTACCCCTTTTTTTAGTTTTCTAAGAAAAATCAATAAGAAAGTCCTATCGCTAGACCCTGGGCTACTAAAGAGGAAAACTAGACCTTAACCAAAAGTGAGGTCAATACTTGTACATTTCAAATTGGAAATTTGGTCTTAGTACTACAAAGACCTATCCTCGCTCAGTGAAAAATAAGTGAAAAACTCGAACCAATGTGGGAGGGCACGTATTTAGTTGAAAAGACATATTTGAGATGATCCTATCAGTTGGTCGATTGTCAAGGAGAAAGAGTTTTAACCCCAATCAATGGGCAATACTTGAAAAATTATTATGTGACATATAAATTATGACTCGTTTGTAAATTGGGAAAATAACAATAAAATAAATTTGAGTTTCTTTCAATGTTGTCTATTTGAGATTTCCTTCTTGCTTGTCAAACAAGTGTTTGCGAGCATGACCTCTTAAAAAAATTGAATGAATCCTCAAAATAAATTTCTTGACTTTCACATTAATAAATTGACCTAAAATCAAGTCTGACATGTTTACATTAACATGTCACTTACAATGAAAATATCGAACAACAGACTTTTGTTCACTTTCCGAGGTCGTGTATGTTTGGCACTGGACTGCAAATGCTTCGACAAAGGATCAAGAATCCATTTTGATTTTAACCTCACACAAGTTTAACTATTAGATAATTGACTGTTGTTATCCATTGTCAATAAGGAATAAGCAGAGGGGAAATCACCTGTGCTGGAGTTCAGAACTTGACAACAAAATATCACTAAAGAAAATACGAAACGGACAGAACAGAAACCAAAAATTGACAGTGGAAAATTGAAATCAGTAGCAGTCGCTACATCACAAGGGATTGTGGAAGCATCTCTTGCTAGAGTCAGTAAGATAACATCAAGATTGATTTGGACTCAAAGATGAAACCATAACAAATGACTTAAGAGACTTGAAGAAAATGAACGAGAAGACATGGATCCCATGGACAAAGATGATGAAGAATTTCAATTTTCAACTCTTGAATATACACATGGTGAGGTATCTTCTGTTCTAGGAGTTGAAAATTTGGATCATTACGAAGAAGAAGCAATAGAAAGGATTTTATTTGCCCCTAGTTTGTATGTATCCATTTTTTATCTCACAATGTCAGATGAATGAATTGATAGACAAATCATTTCTGAAGAAGAGCTGAAGCGCATTCAAACTATCAAACGACATTATTTTGAAAAATTTTAAAATATTGATGGTCATACAATCAAAATACTATAAATATTCGGTTAGTCATTAATGTTTTCGATGAAGATGAATGAGCAGCTATCGTCGAACATGTGATGGAAGCATGTGATTGCAGACGAGTAGGGCATCCAAAAAGGAGAACATACAATGAGACAAATAAATAGATATGTGGTAAATGAAGAGTAACTATCCAATATGGATGTTGTTATATTATGCTAAGGACAGAGACATGAACAATCTCACAATATAAAAAATTAGGTATGATGCCTACAATGTATTTTGAGAAAATCAAGCGATTGGTGGCTTGGGACATAATGCCATCTAGTTGTATTCCAGACAGTTGCATTATCAATATCTATGAAGTGGGGGATTATATCACACCATATATTGGCAGTCGTGATTTTGAAAGACTTTTCTGTACACTATCACTACTAAACAGGTTTTCCATCATGTTCGGACAAGCAATACGGATAATGGGCCTAAGAGAATTCTGTGGTTCATATCAAATTCTCCTCCCAGGAGGATCAGTGTTAGTCCTACATGGAAATACGACTGACGTAGCCAAGCACTGCATACCAAGTGTGAGCAGACAATGGATTGCAATAACACTATGTAGGATGAGGCCTGACAAGCGTCTCGTTGGATATCAACCCATGCCAGAGCTTCAAGGACTGCAATCTTTGAAACTACCCTGATCTTGTGAATGTCTGAGCATACTCAATGAAATTTGTTTCCAAAAGTATGTCGAAGTTCAGGATATCCATTGATGGTCTAGTAGTATCCGAGACTACTGTATGACAAAAAGTTTAATCTGGTAACTTGTGCCATCTTTTAAAGACAACCATGACATAATATTTTACTTATGATATATTGTGTATTATCAACATCCTATGTATCGTTATAAGTTATCTTATGTAGTGAAATAAAACTATAGTTTCACTATATAAGAAAAAATCCCCATATTTTAACAATGCTTGTGTAGGATGCCAAAATGAACACCGACATAATTTGAAAATGAACAAAAATTCCACAAAATGATAATTTCAACGCATAAAATCAAACCCCCAGTAGAAACCTTGAAACAATACATTTCTTTTTAAGTGCCTTTCATAGAAATACCAACATTTGACATCTTTGAGTAGTGTTATGAGACCTTCTTAAATGGAATATTGCATCTACTCTCATTCTCTTACTATCAGATGTAAGACCTTCCTGACACAGAGTTACAACTTTCCTATAGTTCCTCCTTTAGGATAGGATATACGTATCCTAGTATTCCTTACCTAAACAGACAAACCGACATTTGACATCTTTGAGTTGTAGTATAAGACCTCCATAAATGGAATATTGAATCCACCCTCGCTCTCTTACTATCGGATGTAAGACATTCCTGACATGGAGTTACAGCTTTCCTATAGTTCTTCCTTTAGGATAGGATATAATTCTCCTAGCATTCCTTCCCTAGAAAGACAAATCGACACTTGACAGCTTTAAGTTGTAGTATAAGAACACTTTAAATGGAATATGACATCTACTCTCTTTCTTACTATTTGATATAAGACCTTCCTGACACTGAATTATGGTGTTCCTCTAGTCTTGTCTTTGGAACTGAATATAAATCACATAGCATTCCTCTTCTAACATCGATATTTGACACTTTTGAGAAATGATGTAATATCTCCTTCAATGGAATATGACATTCATTCTCTCTTTTATTATAGGATATAAGGCCTTCTTGACAAAGAATTGTTGCTTTCCTATAATTTGTTTTTTCTTATGACTTCTTCATAAGTCATAACACTCTTCTCCCCAGCAAACCTTAAACATTGAATGATAAATTACCTGACACGGTACAATCATATTCTTCTTTACAAAACTATCGACAAACTGACATTTTCATTGGGTTATTTGGACAGTTTCAGTCATCAAGAATATGTACGGCATATTTATTCAGTATTCCACACATATTGGGGGCCCATTTGTTGATCTCACTTTTGTGAGGATTCTAAACTAATACACATGGACAAGGCATGCTTTGAGTCACCCACTTTCACTCAAGATCCTCAAAAACCTCTTAAAACATAGTGATCGTCAGGACCAGTATATCCACCCTGGGAGGAGAGGGTTATTGACATTGACCCCTTTATGAATTCACCTAGGGTACCAAAAATTTGGAAAATTTCAAATGACCCCCAATACCCCTTCCGGGTTCAAACCACATTAACACCCAAAATGATCAAATCAGTAATGACATTCCCTAATTTGGTTAACCCTTGACCCACTAATCATCACATCGATCATTTGGTCAACCCTAGGGTCAAATTAGTCAAACTTGTCCATCTGGTCAATTCTGACTTAAAATTGGTCAGATGACTAACCATAAGACTAAATTTGTCAAAATAGGCCTAATTAGTCAAACTTTTTCGAATTGGTCAACCCGGTTCAAAATGGTCAAATTTGGTCAAACTTTGTCAAATTGGTAAACCTTGATCAAAATGATCAATTTTGGTCAAACTTAATCAAAGTAAACCATTTGGTCAACCCAAACACCAAATTGGTCAAATTGGATCATTTGGTCAACCTAAATACCAAATTGGTCAAACTGGACCGCTTGGTCAACCATAGACCCCATTGCTCAAACTTTGGTCAAAATGTTCAATCTTGAACCCAATGGTGACCACATTACCATTCAGTCAACAATAGACCCAAATGATCACCATATGGTCAATTTGACCATCATGGTCAACTTTGGTCAACCCAAGCCATACCTTCAAATCCAATGATCCCTTGAAAGACTCAACTATGACATGGTCAAGTAAGTCACCCTGGTCAACCTTAGACCTAAATTGGTCAACCACGGGCAGTCATGGTTAACCCTGGTCAAAGTTGGTCAACTTTAACATTTTTGGTCAAAATTTGGTCTTTTAATCAATTTTTTTTATTCTCTTAATTAATTAGAGTGAGTGAAATTAAAATTATTATACCTAGGATTTATGTCTAAAATCATGGTTTAAGCCCATGGCAAGAGAAATCCATGACAACCCTAGACCCACACTTCACACTTAAATCCTTAATTTACCTGATAAAGAATCGTTACTGCGTCACCCATGATCCATGAGACCTACAATGACATAACAAAGACTCATAAAAGACCCATGAGCTACAATTTTTGACCCAAGTCAAAAGTCATCATGAGGCCATTATGAGGGTAAGGAAGAGGTGTAATTCATTCATGAGATTCCTTCATGAGACAATGAAAGGGAGATAAGGTGAGATCACCACTAAACTCACTCTCCATAAAATAGGGAAAATATTACTCAAGTTATTATTCTAACCATGATTAAACCCATCATGAGAAAATAGTGGAAATAACGGAAGTAAGGCTATATGTCATTCTTCCCTAAATCCATCATATGAGTTAAATGCTTAGCTGGATGAGTTCAACCAGCTTAATCTTAAAGTTTCAATCTTAAAGTTCTCACCACCTCTTTACCCACCCAATGGAAAGGAGCCAAGAGCAAAACTTAGTCCTCTTATTAATGAATTCTCATGATGAATAGCTTAGGAAAACTCATCAATGGCTATCCTTAGCTAGGAAAAACTAATCCTTTGCTATCATGAGTCACCACCACCCCCGTCTAATCAACCTCAAGCTTATCCAAACTCATCCATGACTACAAATAGAGCTAACCCGAGAGCTATAAAGAGGAGATACAAGCATACACTACCCAATCCCTGAGATACTTAAGAAAAAAAATGTTCCTCATACCTTAGATAATAAAACTATTTCTATCAATTGTGATCATTTTGCGAAAGCTTAAAAAAACTTGACTTTATTTAGTTTATCTATATCTATAGATTATATCTATATATTATTTCTTAGATCTATTAGTAGTATTCTATTATTAGTGTAGTATTATATTCTTAGTAATATTTTATTATTCTAATAGTATTAGTAATAGATTTTGATTGAATCCTCTATTAATATTAAAGAAAGAGTTTTCTTTTCTTTTTATTTATTCTTTTTAATATATAATACTTAAATATCTAAAATATCTATTATTTCTAATTCTAATATCATTAGATTTCCTTAATTCTTTAATTTTAATATACGATATGGTATATAGTATATGCCTGTACTATTCTTCCTACATTAATTCTTTTAATGGGCCCCCAGATCCATATCAATAAGCATAAGAAGAGATATAAAAAATGAGGAATTCAAGAAGTTGGGTTTGCGATTCTTTTGGATTGATCAAAATGCATACAAATGGGCGTAGAGAAAAAATTTAAAATTTGAGGG
This sequence comes from Phalaenopsis equestris, assembly GCF_001263595.1. Classification (NCBI taxonomy): domain Eukaryota; kingdom Viridiplantae; phylum Streptophyta; class Magnoliopsida; order Asparagales; family Orchidaceae; genus Phalaenopsis; species Phalaenopsis equestris. The sequence continues at coordinate 360,829 of NW_018164955.1, forward strand.
CTATTGCATTTTGATATACGTCTAATATATATATTAGTACTTAGATTATAGATATCTACTGTCAATTGACCTATATAAGAGAAAGCTTATTTTTTTATACAATACAACTTTCTGTTTTATGAACTAAGAAGATGAATAAATATTAAATATTCTACAATACTCAATTGTATAGTGTGGTAGAAAGAGCTATATATAGTTTTTTCTACCACACTATCTCATATATTTTTGATTCCACATTTCATTTCAAAATTAAATAGAGTTTAAATCCCTTTAATTTCTTCAATCATTGAGAAAAATGAATAATTCAAGTTTCATTTAAATTTTTTAATTTTGGCTGACTGTTTTGATGTATATGATAAGTGAAATGGTAGTAGAAACTAAAATAAACAATGCAGTAGCAATAAACGCAAGAATATTGGCTTCCATAATCTCTCTGTTTTCTTCTTTCACAATAATTTGGGATCTAATTCCATAGAGACGATAAAGTGGACTCTTATTAATTCAAAGATATGAATTATGAATAACAATATCAAATCGATTTATCATCGCGAATTGAATAGTATAACATGGTATAACATAGTAAGATCTTTTATCCATACTCAATCTAAATTCAAAAGATTGAAAGAAAAATAGGATTCTTTCTTGTTATTGGATCAGAAATATGATCTGAAATCCAATTTCATTTTCTTTCTTTTCCACCTTTTTTTTCCTTTTCTATCACCTATTCTTATACACTTATCCAATCCTTCTTCCTTTACTTATCTACTTCTTCCTTTACTTATCTATAAGATAGATATAAAATTATGAGATATCATATATTCAATATTCTATAGGTCGTACAGTATGCAAATAAAAAAAATAAACAACAATAAATTAGTATAAATGAGATGGAAAAAAGAAGAGAACCAAATTTACATATTTGTTTGATGAGAAATGCGAAAGGAAAACAAAAGAAATACAGATTCCTTCGAGAGATTAGATTTTGTTCCCCGTCTTCCCTTTTACTGAAAAGGGAAGAGATGAGTTTCGTATCGGGACTGACGGGGCTCGAACCCGTAGCTTCCGCCTTGACAGGGCGGTGTTCTAACTGATTGAACGACAATCCCAGCCTTATGCATGGCATACATAGTCTTATGATTTCAGAAGAGTCTTTTAATTGTTTTGTTGCAAGAGAAACACGAATTATATAGGAATATCCTATTCACAATGATATGAACTTGAGTGAGAGTGGCATAGATTACTAGTAATCTAGAATCTATGGTTATTTTCTTATATTTACTATAATTACTATAATTGCAAAAGAAAAAAAAAGAATCGATGAGAAAGTATGGACTCTTTTTTCTTTCTTTTATATGGATCCGGGATTCTGTTTCTAGAGGAAAAAATTTTTAGATCTTCTTCATGGAGCAATAAATTATTGGGCCGAGCAGGATTTGAACCAGCGTAGACATCTCGCCAACAGGTTTACAGTCCGTTCCCATTAACCACTCGGGCATCGACCCAGGAAAAATGAATTCTAGGTTTATTTAGAATTCATTACCAACTTCCTTTCGTAGTCCACTACCCTCAGGGGAAGTCGAATCCATGTTGCCTCCTTGAAAAAGAGATGTCCTGAACCACTAGACGATGAGGGCATACCCGCCCAGACTGCCCATCATACTATGACAATAGTATGAGTAGTTTTTTTGGAATTGCCAATATATATAATTAGAATAATATGTATGACTAGATCCGGGGACTCTTTCCTACTTTTATGTTATGATCCCATATCCCATAAAATCATTTGGATTTTATGGTTCGTTCATGAATGAGCTATCCCATACTCCCATAACTATTTGATCTTAGAACTATATATAACTCTATATTTATGTATAGTACATAATTTAAGTCTATACTATATATGTAATTAATATGTAATGAATATGAATTATGAATATGATTATGAATATGAAAATCTATTCAATTCAATAAAAATAGAATCAAATTCAATATGAATTTACATTTAAATTTTTAAAGTTTCAATAATGGAAATTCTATTAATATTGAAGTAATTTAAAGGAAGCTCAATTAAGTCAAGTTAAAAAGAAAGAAAAATAAAGTAGTATTCCTTTTACTACTAGTAAAAGTAAAAGTAGAAAAAATCTAGTCTAGAAATTAGAAATCTAAATATATAAATAGTCTGAAATAGTAAGAGTATTAGAGTTTAGAGTATTATAGTATATATATATATATATAAGTCAATTAAGTCAAGTGAATCTTTTTTCGATGGAAAAGTCAACAAAGCAAATAGGGTTGACCCTAAAACAATTCAATGCATTTTTTTTCTTTTTTATTAAAATAGGAATCTGATCCACTTCCTATAGAAATCAAACTGATTGTTGTATTATGATATATATGCAATACACTCAAAATGGCTCATAATAATGGCTCATAATGGAAGATGATGGCTCATAATGGAAGATGAAGAAGCCTAATTCATGAAGGAAAAAAAACCCTTTTAACTCAGTGGTAGAGTAATGCCATGGTAAGGCGTAAGCCATCGGTTCAAATCCCATAATGGGCTTTTTCAACTAAACTCTAATCTGAGTCTTCATTTTTAAGCGAGGAATAGAAGTCTTTATGATCTTTCTAAAAAAAAGAGAATGACTACCATTATGATTAGAATGAGTTCTGATTAGGAGGAGTCTTCCCCGTAATGACATAGTCATCCTCTTCATGTCTCATTATTCCATTTTTTTGTCCTGAGACATAAATATCCAAATCAACCCCTATTATGAATCGCCAAACCAAAATATTCCCACTTCGCCATTGTTCCTATCAAACCCACCTTAAAATTGGAAATCAAGAAAAAGTAAGTGGACCTGACCCGTGAAATCATTACTATATCAGCTACTCTGATATTGAAATTCGATATAGATTCAATTGTAGAAGTGAATTTTTTTATTTCCTTATACCATTGGACCACACAAGTCAAAAATTTGTTTTTGATTTCATATTCTTTTTACTGGATGCTCCATAGAACTAAATCGCTATTCTTTTCCTTTCCGCTACATAGAAAAGAAAAATCTCTTTCAAATATGGATTTTTAATATCTTTCTTTGATGTTAGAATCCGATATTGTTTTGTTGTTACACCAATCCAATGTAATAGAGAATAAATGCAAGAATCGAGAATAAGGGATTTTCACTTCTAGTATACTATTCAATTATTCAATTTAAGAATAGGGAAAAATTAGGAATTTTTGGATAATTAAGGGTTCTGATGGTTATATTATTTTTATTTTATATTGGACCACAAACTAAACTGGCCTAGTTTATGAGTTCGACTCAATTAGTCTACTTTATTATATAGTCTATATTTAGTCTACTTTATTATCTATTATACTATTATACTATTACTATATAAAAATAGAATATATAAAAATAGAAACGAGAAAAGAATAAACTAATTTTGATCTTCGAACCCATTGGAAAAGGGCATTGAACGAAGAATCGTCCATAGATAATCGAACTACCACATTCTATGGAAATGAGATGAAGTGTTTGAAAATGGTTGAAGTAGTTGAATAGGAGGATCACCATGACTATAGCCTTTGGTAGATTTATCAAAGAAGAAAATGATTTATTTGATATTATGGATGATTGGTTACGGAGAGACCGTTTCGTTTTTGTAGGTTGGTCCGGCCTATTGCTCTTTCCTTGTGCTTATTTCGCTTTAGGGGGTTGGTTCACAGGTTGTAAATTCATGGTATCCCCATGGATTGGCTAGTTCCTATTTGGGAGGTCTTAATTTCTTAACGGCTGCAGTTTGTACTCTTGCAAATAGTTTAGCACATCCTTTGTTGCTACTATGGGGTCCTGAAGCACAAGGAGATTTTACTCGCTGGTGTCAATTAAACGTTCTGTGGACTTTTGTGGCTCTCCACAGTGCTTTTGGTCTAATAAGTTTCATGTTACATTAATTTGAACTTGCTCATTCTGTTCAATTGCGACCTTATAATGTAATTGCATTTTCTGCTCCAACTGCTGTTTTTGTTTCTGTATTTTTTATTTATCCACTGGGTCAATCTGGTTGGTATTTTGCACCCAGTTTTGGTGTAGTAGCTATATTTTGATTCATTCTTGATTCATTCTTTTCTTCCAAAGGTTTCATAATTGGACGTTGAACCCATTTCATATGATGGGAGTTGCTGGAGACTTAGGCGTTGCCTGCTATGTGCGATTCATGGCACCACCGTAGAAAATACCTTATTTGAAGATGGCAATTGTGCAAATACATTCCTTGCTTTTAACCTAAATCAAGCTGGAGAGACTTATTCAATGGTCACTGCAAATCATTTTGGTTCCAAATCTTTGGGGTTGCTTTTTCCAATAAATGTTGGTTACATTTCTTTATGCTATTTGTGCCAGTAACAAGTTTATGGATGAGTGCTATTGGGGTAGTTGGTCTCGCTCTGACCTACGTGCCTATGACTTTGTTTCCCAAGAAATTCGTGCAGTAAAAGATCCTGAATTTTAAACTTTCTACACCAAAAATATTCTCTTAAACGAAGGTATTCGTGCTTGGATGGCGGCTCAGGATTAGCCTCATGAAAACCTTATAATCCCTGAGGAGGTTCAACTCCATGGAAATGCTCTTTAATGGAACTTTAGCCTTAGTTGGTCGTGACCAAGAAACCACCAGTTTCGCTTGGTGGGTCGGGAATGCAAGACTTATCAATTTGTCTGGTAAACTGCTTTGGGTTCACGTAGCTCATGCCGGATATATTGTAATCTGAGCCAGAGCAATGAACTTATTTGAAGTGCTTCATTTCATACCAGAGAAGCCCATGTATGAACAAGGATTGATTGTACTTCCACACTTAGCTACTCTTGAGTGGGGAGTAGGTCCGTGGGAAGAAGTTATCGACACCTTTCCATACTTTGTATATGGAGTACACCACTTAATTTTCTCTACAGACTTAGGCTTTGTCGGTATTTATCATGCACTTCTAGGACCTGAAAGGACCTGAAACTCTTGAAGAATCCTTTCCATTCTTTGGTTATGTATGGAAAGATAGAAATAAAATGACTACAATTTTGGTTATTCACTTAATTTTATTAGTTATAGGTGCTTTACTTCTTGTACTTAAGGCTCTGTATTTTGGAGGCGTATATGATACCTGGGCACCCCGAGGGGGAGATGTAAGAAAAATTACGTAAGAAAAATTACCAAATTGAAGAAAAATTACCAAATTGACCCTTAGCCCAAGTGTTATTTTTGGTTATTTACTATAATCTCCTTTTGCGGGAGAAGGATGGATTGTTAGTGTGGACAATTTAGAAGATATAATTAGAGGACATGTTTGGTTAGGTTCCATAGGTATACTTGGTAGAATTTGGCATATCTTAACCAAATTTTTTTACCATATTTTTTTATGGGCTCGCCGTGCATTTGTATGGTCTGGAGAGGCTTATTTGTTGAATAGTTTAGGTTCTCTATCTGTCTTTGGTTTCATTGTTTTTTGTTTTGTCTGGTTCAATAATACCGCTTATCCTAGTGAGTTTTATAGACCTATTGGCTGGAAGCTTCTCAAGCTCAAGCATTTACTTTTCTAGTGAGAGACCAACGTCTTGGGGCTAACGTGGGTGGCATAGCTACCAAGATCAATGCAGTCAATTATGTCTCTCCTAGAAGTTGTTTAGCTACCTCTCATTTTGTTCTAGGATTTTTCCTATTTGTGGGACATTTGTGGCATGCATCAAGGGCACATGAGGCTGCAGCGGGGTTTGAAAAACGAATCGATCGTGATTTGGAACCTATTCTTTCCATGACCCCTCTTAGCTAATTAGCTGATATTTTATTATTTTATTATTTATATCTATATGTATTATATCTATTGACTATTTTTATTTTTTATATTCTGGCTCAGCTAGGCGAGATAGCCGAGCCATTCCCTTTCTGAAAAAAGGGGCCAGTCCAAATGAGTAAAGAAAGAATTTCTTAAGCAAGCAAAAGGAGAGAGGAGGATTAGAACCCTTGATAGTTCCTTGTTAAGAACTACACCGATTTTCAAGACCGGGGCTATCAACCACTCAGCCATCTCTCCAAAATAGAATCTCTATTTCTTCCTACTAATAGAACAAGATCCTATGAAGACCATGGTCCTATGAAATGATACATTAACTATCTGCTCCACTCCATGTCCGAATAAAAAAAAAGAAAGCGGTAATAAGTTCTAATGAATCAATTCATTCATGTCAAATCCCTTCATGATGCATTTTTGACATCTTTGACTAAGTCTAAGCGAGGGATCAAATGGTACAGTTCATTTGTTGGTAGTTTGGAGGATTACAAACATGACTATTGCTTTCCAATTAGCTGTTTTTGCATTAATTGCAACTTCATTAATCTTACTGATTAGTGTACCCGTTGTATTTGCTTCTTCTGATGGTTGGTCAAGTAACAAAAATATTGTATTTTCTGGTACATCATTATGGATTGGATTAGTCTTTCTGGTAGCTATCCTTAATTCTCTCATCTTATGAACTTTTTTGGTATTTCCCCGATGCAAAGATTACAATCCTTCCAAGAAATTCAAATTGTTACACACTAAGATTCTATCTAAGTTATACATTTCAATTGTTATGAATTGGATATAGATATTTTATAATCTGATATCAATCGGAATCTTAGTTTACTTACTATAGTCTTTTTATCTGGCCCTGCGCAAATATGATCCAGATACATATATGATATATCATATATGTCATATATGTGTGGACATATGTGTACGTATTAGGAACGAAGAAAATGCGGATATGGTTGAATGGTAAAATTTCTCTTTGTAAAGGAGAAGATGCGGGTTTGATTCCTGCTATCCGCCCATGGTGTACAATAAAAAGATTCCGTCAGTATAGTTGACTACTATGCATAATACTGAATATAGTAGTTAGAAGTTCTATCTTCTGCTTCACCTTTTTTCCTCCCACCAACATTAATTACTACAAATACCAAATAAAAACAAATACAAAATAAAAGGAAATTTAACAAAAATATTGCGGAGATAGGACTTGAACCCGTGACCTCAAGGTTATGAGCCTTGCAAGCTACCAAACTGCTCTACTCCGCCCTGAACAATTGGGAACTGATGGACGAAGAAAAAATGGATATGCCCCTCTACCATATCTATACAAATAGAATAGTTTATTTATACAAAATGGTAAAGGGGCCCTCTATTCTATAGATCATAGATCATAGAGATCTATTCAAATAGAAAACAAGATTTTCTCCTTACCAACTTGATCTTGTTGTGCCTAGTAACAAACATGCATGAACCATTTCTCGAAGTATGTGTCCAGATAGTCCAAAGTCTCGATAGTTCGCTCTAGGTCTTCCGGTTAAAAAAAGAACGTCGATGAAGACGTATAGGTGCACTATTACATGGTGAGCATTGAAAATTTCCATAAATTTTCCATTGCTCCCTCAACGAGGGAACTTTGCTTATTTCTTTTTTTAAAGATTGACGAATCCACTATTATTTCTGTTCCAATTTCTGGTACTTCATATCCCTTTGTATCAAACTTTTTCTTGCCATAATAATAATGTCCAGTTCCTATTTTATAAAGTTTGGATACTAGATGGAAAAATAGAAGAAGGTACATACCTCCTCTTCATTGAAAGAAATGATATTTTATTTTGGGGATAGGGTAAAAAAAAGAATTCACTTTCTTGATGTGGAGGCAATCAAGAAAGCTGTGTAAGTGAATTTATAACCTACGAAAAAGTGGACTAATCTAACCAATCTTGCTTGCACAACGGAAAGAGCCACTGACTTATCTTTCCACTTTCCATCGAATCAAATTAGCCAAAGGTGTCCGTTCATGAGCCCACGCTAAAGTTTCAATCAATTCCTGCCAATAGACACGCCAGGAAATTAAGAACTTAAATCTAGTAGCCAAAATAAGATGTCCAAATAAGAGCATCCACGCCCAGACCATCCACGCCCAGACCGATAAACTATTCATACCAAAAGGGTTATATCCATTGATAAGTTGTGAAGAGTTTAACCATAGATAATCTCTTAACCATCCCATCAAATAAGTAGAGGATTCATTAAATTATGAAACATTACCCTATTGTGAAACATTACCCTGCCATAATGTGATGTGTTTCCAATGCCAATAAAAAGTAACCCATCCGATGGTATTTAGCATCCAGAAAACTGCCAAATAAAATATGTCCCAAGCAGAAATATCACAAGTACCACCATGGCAGCGGCCGTCGCAAGGAAAATTATAAACAAAATCCCTTTTATCTGGCATTAACTTGGAACCACATGCATCTAAAGTACCTTTTACTAAAATCAATGTAGTCGTATGTAAACCCAGAGCAATAGCATGATGAACCAAGAAATCTCCCGGCCCTATTGTTAAGAAAAGTGAATTACTATTCTCATTAATAGCATTCAACCAGCCAGGTAACCATATGCTTCGACCTGCATTGAATGCCGGGCTATTCGTTGAAGATAAGAGTACATCGAACCCATACGAAGTCTTGCCATGAGCAGATTGTATCCATTGGGCAAATATGGGTTCGATTAAGATTTGTTTTTCCGGAGTACCAAAAGCAAGCATGACGTCATTATGAACATAAAGGCCCAAAGTATGGAACCCCAGAAAAAGGCTGGCCCAACTTAAATGAGATGTTATAGCTTCTTTATTGTCTAACATTCTTGCCAATACATTATCCTCATTCTGTTCCGGATTGTAATCCCTAATGAAGAATATAGCCCCATGAGCAAAGGCTCCTGTCATGATGAACCCTGCGATGTATTGGTGATGAGTATATAATGCAGCTTGAGTAGTAAAGTCTTGTGCTATGAATGCATAAGCAGGTAAAGAGTACATGTGTTGATCTACTAAGGAAGTAATAACCCCTAAAGAGGCTAGAGCAAGGCCCAATTGAAAATGAAGCGAATTATTTATTATGTCATAAAGACCTTTATTTCCATGTCCTAATCGATCCCCTGGGGAATATGTGCTTCTAAAAGATCTTTGATACTATTCCCAATACCGAAGTTAATTCTATACATATGACCAACAACGAGAAAAAGGAATGTAATAGCTAAATGATGATGAGGAATATCAGTTAGCCATAAACTTTTTGTTTGGTGATGAAATCCCCCAAGAAGGTTAGAATAGCAGTTCCTGCCCCTTGGGAGGTACCAAATAAATGATTACTATAATCAGGGTTTTGAGCATAAATATTCCATTGAACCATAAAAGTTGTTCAGTGTGGAGTAGAGCAGTTTGGTAGCTCGCAAGGCTCATGACCTGGAGGTCACGGGTTCAAATCCTGTCTCCATAACATTTTAGCTAAATTCCCTTTTATTATATATTTGTATTTATTTTGTATTTGTAGTAATTAATGTTGGTGGGAGGAAAAAAGGTGAAGCGGAAGATAGAACTACTAACTGATATATTCACTATTATGCGTACTAATATGCATAGTAATCAACTATACCGACAAAATCTTTTTATAGTACATTATTTCACCATGGCCGGATAGCGAGAATCGAACCCGCATCCTCTCCTTGGCAATAATAAATTTTACCATTCGACCATATCCGTATTTTCTTCGTTCCTAATACGTACGCATATGTCGACACATATCGTCCGGAACATATTTGCGCAGGGCCAAATAAAAAGACTATAGTAAGTAAAGTAAGATTCCGATTAAGATCAGATTCTTAATTATCTATATCCAATTCATAACAATTGAAATGTAGAACTCAGATGGAATCTTAGTGTGTCTCACAATTTGAATTTCTTAGAAGGAATGTAATCTTCGGATCGGGGAAATACCAAAAAGGTTCTAGAGATGAGAGAATTAAGGATAACTACCAGAAAGACTGATCTAATCCGTAATGGTATAACAGAAAATACAATATTTTTATTACTTAACCAACCATCAGAAGAAGCAAGTACAACGGGTACACTAACCAGTAAGATTAATGAAGTTGCAATTAATGCAAAAATAGCTAATTGGAAAGCAATAGTCATGTTTGTAATCCTCCAAACTACCAACGAATGAACTGTACCATTTGATCCCTCGTTTAGTCAAAATTGTCAAAAATGCATCATGAAGGGAGTTGACATGAATGAATTGATTCATTAGAACTTATTACCACTCTCTTTTTTTTTAATTTTTTTTTTATTCGGACATGGAGTGGAGCAGATAGTTAATGCATCATTTCATAGGATCATGTTCTTCATAGGATCTTATTCTAGTCATAGGAAAAAAATAGAGATTCTATTTTGGAGAGATGGTTGAGTGGTTGATAGCTCTGATCTTAAAAACTGGTATAGTTCTTAACAAGGAACTATCGAGGGTTTGAATCCCCCCCTCTCCTTTTGCTTGCTTAAGAAATTACTTCTTGACTCGTTTGTTGTCCCGTTTGGTGGGGCCCCTTTTTCCAGAAAGGGAATGGCTCGGCTATCTCGCCTAGCCGAGCCAGAATATAATAAATAAAAATAAAAAATAGATATAATAAATATATAGATATAAATAATAAAGAAGTAAAATATCAGCTAATTAACTAAGAGATGTCATGGAAAGAACAGGTTACAAATAACGATCAATTCCTTTTTCAAACTCCGATGCAGCTGCACGTACCCTTCACGCATGCCACAAATGTCCCACAAATAGGAAAAATCCTAGAACAAAATGAGAGGTAGCTAACCAACTTCTAGAAGAGACATAATTGATTGCATTGATCTCGGTAGCTATGCCACCCATAAAATTTAAAGAACCCAAAGGAGCATGAGTCATATATTCTGTCGAACATTGTTCTTGCCAAGGTTGTCTATCTTTTTTCAGCCTGCTCAAGTCCAAGCCATTGGGACCTCTTAGAGGTTCGAACCAGGGAGCAGAAAGATCCAAAAAATGCATAGTTTCTCCTCCAAAAATAAGCTGTCCATTTGGAGAACGCATTAGATATTTACTTAAGCTCAGTGAGTCCTTGGGCAGATCCCACGTTAGCCCCAAGACGTTGGTCTCTCACTAGAAAAGTAAATTCTTGAGCTTGAGAAGCTTCCGGCCAAGTAGGTTCATAAAACTCACTAAGATAAGCGGTATTATTGAACCAGAAAAAAACAACAAGGAATGAAACCAAAGATAGATAGAGCACCTAGACTATACAACAAATAAGCCTCTCCATACCATACAAATGCACGGTGAGCCCATGCAAAAGGTTTGGTTAAGATATGCCAAATTCCAGCAAGTATACAAATGGAACCTAACCAAACATGTCCTCCAATTATATCTTCTAAATCGTCCACACTAACAATCAATCCTTCTCCCCTAAAAGGAGATTTTAGTAAATAACCAAAAATAATGCTTGGGCTAAGGGTCAAGTTGGTAATTTTTCTTACATCACCCCCTCCGGGTACCCAAGTATCATATATGCCTCCAAAATATAGAGCCTTAAATAATAGAAGAAAAGCATCTATACCTAATAAAATTAAGTGAATACCCAAAATTGTAGTAATTTTATTTCTATCTTTCCATACATAACTGAAGAATGGAAAGGATTCTTCAAGCGTTTCAGGTCCTAGAAGTGCATAATAAATACCGCCAAGTGCATAGAAGTGCATAATAAATACCGCCAAAGCCTAAGACTGCAAAGGAAATTAAGTGGAGTACTCTAGATACAAAGTATGGAGAGGTGTCGATAACTTCTCTCGCCGGACCTACTCTCCACCCTAGAGTAGCTAAGTGTGGAAGTAAAATCAATCCTTGTTCATACATGGGCTTCTCTGGTACGAAATGAGCCACTTCAAATAGGTTCATTGCTTTCGCCAAGAAAACAATTAATCCGGCCTGAGCTACGTGAGCCCCAAGCAGTTTAACAGACAAATTGATAAGTCTCGCATTCCCGACCCACCAAGCGAAACTATTGGTTTCTTGGTCACGATCGACTAAGACTAAATTTCCATTAAAGAGAATTTCCACGAGGTAGAACCTCCACATGGAATATAAGGTTTTCATGACGTTGATCCTGAGACGCCATCCAAACACGAATACCTTCATTTAAGAGAATATTTTTTGTGTAGAAAGTTTTAAATTCAGAATCTTCTGCTGCATGAATTTCTTGGGAAATAAAGTCATAGGCACGTAGGTTTAGAGCGAGACCAACTTCCCCATTAGCACTCATCCATAAACATGTTACTGACACAAATAACATAAAGAAATGTAACCAATGTTTATTGGAAAATGCAACCCCAAAGATTTGGGACCAAAAACAATTAGCAGTGACCATTGAATAAGTCTCTTCAGCTTGAGTTGGGTTAAAAGCAAGGAATGTATTTGCACCATTGCCATCTTCAAATAAGGTATTTTCTACAACGGCGACATGAATCGCGCATAGCAGGCAGTGCCTAAGACTTCAGCAACTCCGATCATATGAAATGGGTTCAACGTCCAATTATGAAACCCTTGGAAGAAAAGAATGAATCGAAATATAGCTTCTACACCAAAACTGGGTGAAAAAAACCAACCAAATTGACCCAGTGGATAAATCAGAAATACATAAACTAAAACAGTAATTGGAGCAGAAAATGCAATTGCATTGGAAGGTCACAATTAAACAAAATAAGGAAGTTCAAATTAACGTAACATGAAACCTATTCGACCGAAAGCACCGTGGAGAGCCGAGAGCGACAAAAGTCCACAGACCGCCTAATTGACACCAGCGAGTAAAATCTCCTTGTGCTTTAGGACCCCATAGTAGCAAAAAAGAATGTGCTAAACTATTTGCAAGAGTAGAAACCGCAGCCATTAAGAAATTACGAACTTACACCCTTCCAAATTTGATCTAGCCAATCCATGGGTATACCATTAAGTTACAAAAGTTGTACATGTGAACCAACCTCCTAAAGCAAAATAAGCACAAGGAAAGAGCAATAGGCCGGACCAACCTACAAAAACAAAACGGTCCTTCCTTAACCAATCATCCATAATATGAAATAAATCATTTTCTTCTTTAATAAATCTACCAAAGGCTATAGTCATAGTGATCCCCCTATTTATCTACTTTAACCATTTCCGAACACTTCATCTCATTTCTAGGGCATGTGGTAGTTCAATTATCTATGGACGATTCTTCATTCAAAGCCCTTTTCCAATGGGTTTGAAGATCAAATTAGTTTATTCTTTCTTATTTTCTATTTTTATATATTCTATTTTTATATAGTAATAGTATAATAGTATAATAGATAATAAAGTAGACTAAATATAGACTAAATAATAAAGTAACTAATCGAGTCGAACACATAAACTAGGCTGGTTTGGTTTGTGGTCCAATATAAAATAAAAATAATATAAACATTAGAACCCTTAATTATCCACAGATTCCTGATTTTTCCCTGTCCTTAAATTCACTAATTGAATAGTAAACTAGAAATGAAAACTCCTTATTCCCTGTCCTTAAACTATTCCATCAGAATGGTGTAACAACCAAATAATATCTGATTCTGAATTTAATGAAAGATATTTAAAATCTATATTTTAAATAGATTTTTATTTTCTATATAGCGAAAAGGAAAAGAATAGCGATTTAGTTCTATGGAGTATCCAGTAACAAGAATATGAAATCAAAAACAAATTTTTGACTTGTGTGGTCTAATGGTATAAGAAAATAAAAAAATTCACTTTTACAATTGAATCTATATCGAATTTAAATATCAGAGTAGCTGATATAGTAATGATTCCATGTGTCAGGTCCACTTACTTTTTATTGATTTCCAATTTTAAGGTGGGTTTGATAGGAACAATGGCGAAGTGGGAATATTTTGGTTTGGCGATTCATAATAGGGGTTGATTTGGATATTTATGTCTCAGGACAAAAAAATAGAATAATGAGACATGAAGAGGATGACTATGTCATTACAGGGAAGACTCCTCCTAATCAGAACTCATTCTAATCATAATGGTAGTCATTCTCTTTTGTTTTAGATAGATCAAAAAGATTTTTATTCCTCACTTAAAAACAAAGACTCTGATTTGAGTTTAGTGGAAAAAGCCCTTTATCAGATTTGAACTGATGACTTACACCTTACCATGGCATTACTCTACCACTAAGTTAAAAGGGCCTTTTTTTTCATTCATAAATTAAGCATCTTCATCTTCCATTATGAGCCATTATGAGTCTATTGCATATGTATCATAATGCAATAATCAGTTTAATTTCTATAGGAAGTGGATCATATTCCTATTTTAATAAAAAAGAAAAAAATGCATTGAATTGTTTAAAGGTCAACCCTACTTGCTTTGTTGACTTTTCCATCGAAAACATATTTACTTGACTTACTTGCCCTTATCAAAAGAAAACTGATTCTTGAACTTCTTTCACGCTCATGTCACGTCGAGGTAATGCAGATGAAAAAACTGCAAAACTTGATCCAATTTATGGTAATCGATTAGTTAACATGTTGGTTAATTGTATTCTGATAAGGGCTAAAAACATGGTTTAAGCCCATGGCAACCCTAGACCCACACTTCACACTTAAATCCTTAATTTACCTGATAAAGAATCGTTACTCGGTCACCCATGATCCATGAGACCTACCATGACATAACAAAGACTCATAAAAGACCCATGAGCCACAATTTTTGACCCAAGTCAAAAGTCATAATGAGGCCTTTATGAGGGTAAGGAAGAGGTGTCATTCTTTCATGAGATTCCTTTATGAGACAATGAAAGGAAGACATGGTGAGATCACCACTCACCTCACTCTCCATCAAATAGGAGAAATCTTACTCAAGTTATTATCCTGACCATGATTAAATCCATCATGAGAAAATCATTGAAATAAGGGAAGTAAGGCTATATGTCATTCTTCCCTAAATCCATCATATGAGTTAAATGCTTAGGTGGATGAGTTCAAGCAGCTCAATCTTAAAGTTCTCACCACCTCTTTACCCACCCAATGGAAAGGAGCCAAGAGCAAAACTTAGTCCTCTTATTAATGAATTCTCATGATGAATAGCTTAGGAAAACTCATCAATGGCTATCCTTAGCCAGGAAAAACTAATCCTTTGCTATCATGAGCCACCACCAACCCCCTCCAATCAACCTCAAGCTTATCCAAACTCATCGTTGACTATAAATAGAGCTAACTTGAGAGCTCCAAAGAGGAGAGACAAGCATACACTACCCAATCCTTGAGATACATAAGAAAAAAAATGTTCCTCATACCTTAGACAATAAAACCTTCACAAAATTAGCCTTTGAGATCATACACTGAACTCCAATTTTGAGGTCCAATTCCAGGGCAATTTTTAAGTTAGACATAAATTATTCAAAACTCCAAATCAACTTTTCCAAAAGCTTTCCTAGGCTCTGCGAAGAGGTTTCCAATCATAATTGACCCTCCTCATAGACTCTAACCCTCTCTTAGCTAAAGCCATAACCCCATTTCATCAAGCATACATCAAGAGTCAATTCCAATTCAAATTGGATTAAGGGGAAGTTTTCTAAGCTCAAGGAAAAGATCTAGAACATTTTCAATCTAAATTTCATCTTCTAACGCCAAGGTATGGGCTCAAACCCTAATTTTAGCTCAGTTTTTAGACATTATTAAGAGAACCATTTCAAAACCCTTACATCACTGTATAGATGTGTTCTTTTTCTTCAGATGAAGCTTCAGGAACAATTTCCATAAAGTTTCATCAAGAATTGAGCAAGATTTTAAGCCCCTATCATGAACAATTCTTGATTCATCTGCCCTTTGGGATGATGAACCGATGTCGTTCATTTCAGTGTTTATGGTTTAGGGTTTAGGGTTTAGGGTTTAGGGTTTAGGGTTTAGGGTTTAGGGTGTAGAGACAGCTGAAACAGATAGAACTGTGGGTCACGTATCCGCCCGCTTGTAAAGCACGTCCACTGAAATTACACTGCGTGTGATTTCAACACATCAAAGAATGCGCTAGTGCTTACGTGGATTAATGAAAAAACCAGGATTTAATTAAATTAAAAAATACATAAAATCTTTGAAAAATCATATCTTGACAATGAAAATAACAAAAGTATGTCAAAAATATCTCTGGATTCAGGAAAATGAGGAGAAAAGTACGGAAGTGAAATTAAAAATTAATAAATTATATTTAATCTTTAATTAATTAATTACTCTCTAGAGTAATTTTATTATTATAAATTATTTATACATTAGAAAAATTTGAAATTATTAGGAATCCACCTTTATGTCCTTTGGAATATTCTGTAATTTTCCTAAGGCTAGGAAATTTCCTTAGAGCCCAATTTTCTAATTTCTATCAAATTTAGTAATTATTTCAAAAATAATTATAAAAAAATCAAGAAATTGGAAATTAAATTTAAAAATGGTTAGAAAATTAAGAGTGTCACTTTTAAACTCTAAAATGACAATTTTTAGCCATCAGAAAATTTAAAAAGACAATTTCATCACTTAGGATCGAAATTGTAAATTTTAAATTTACATCTAAAACCCTAGAGTTTTTTAGGCTTTAACCTTGGCCTTAAATGACATGTTTGATTAACCAAATCCTAACCCTTAGATCTAACTCCCAAACTAGATCCATGGTAAACCCAAACCCTAACCAACATGGGGTTTAACCACCTCCTCAAAACTATTGGGTCTAACCCCTATAGACCTAAAATCAAAATTTCATATGTTGAGTTCAAAATCACATAACGCTTATGTCTAATCCACATGGACTTAGGTTAAAATCTTGATTTAATCCCAAATGGATTCAAACCAAACTCAGATATATGGATTCAATCCAAATTAACCCAAACTTAGTTAAACCCTAATAAGGTTTAAACCCCAATTCGACCTAATTAACCACTTTAAGCCTTTATTACATTAGGTTTAAACAAAATTAAACCCTAATTAGGTCTAAATTACAGTTGGACGTAATTAACCAACTTAAGCCTTAATTACATATGGCTTAGTTAAACCTAAACCCAAATTAGACCTAATTAATCTCTTTTAAGCCTTAATCACATTACGCTTAACATAAATAAACCCTAATTAGGTCTAAACCCCAATTATACCTAATTAACCTTATTTAAGCTTTAACCACATTAGGCTTAACTAAATAAACCGTAATCAGGTTTAAGCTCCCATTAGACCCAATTAATCTTTTTTAAGCCTTAAATACATTAAGCTTAACGCAAATAAACCGAAATAGGTCTAAACCTTAATTAGACTTAATTAATCTCTGTAACCTTAACAACGTTGGGTTTAAGACCAACTAAACTCCAATTAGGTGTAACCCAATTTTAGATCTAATTAATCGAATTAAGTCTCATTTACATTAGACTTAATTAACGTCAAACCTAATTAGTAATTAGGTCTAACCCAAATTTAATAACCCAAATTTAAACCTAATTAATTTAGTTAAACCTTAATTACATTAGGTTTAATTAACCCTTAAACTTCAATTAGGTGTAGCCCTAACAAAACCTATTTAATCAAATTAAACCTTACTCATATTAATTTTAATTTGCCTTCAAACCTAATTAGATCTAATCTAATTTAGATTTAATTAAACCTTTAAGTCTTAACAACATTATACTTGAGTCAACCTAAACTCTTAGGTTCAACCAATATTGAACTTAAATCAACATAAATCATAGAGTCAACCTAAAGTGAACCTAAGTAAATCTTAAGTCTAATCTACATCACACTTAACTAAATTCTAAGTTTAATTTATATTAGACTTAGTCAAACTTCTTTAGACCCAATTTACATCGAATCTATAGTTTAAGTCTATTCTATATTGGACTTAAACCAAACACTTAGATTGAAGCCATATTAAACAAAAATCATACCAATCCTTAAGGCAAACCAAAATTTGGTTCAACTCACATTGAACCTAAACCTGCTTAATCCTTAAGTTTAATTCATATTAAATCTACGAAAAACCTAAGCCTTTATATTAAAATTACATTGAATCTAAGTCAAACCTAAGCTTTTAGATTCAAAGTCCTTTTAGATTCAAAGTCAATCTTTTAGATTCAAAGTCAATCCTAAACCTACTTAATCCTTAGGTTTAACTCATATTGAATCTAATAATTTAAGTTAAACTTAAACTTTTAGGTTCAACCGAAATTGAATTTAAACCAACTCAAATCTTTAGGTTCAACCTAATTTTAACTTAGGTCAACAATCAACAAAATTTAGTTCCAATCCATTTTGAGCCTATGTCAACCCTAAGTCTAACCTACATTAGACTTAACTAAATAAACCATAAGTCCTACTTACATTGGACTTAGAACAATTTCAAACCTCAGGTTTAATCCATATTGAACCTAAACCAACGTTAGGTCCTACTTTTATTAGACCTAAATAAACCTTAAGTCCTATTTAAATTGGACTTAGAACCATTTCAAAACTTAGGTTCAATCCATATTGATCCTAAACAATCTTAAACTTTACGTTCTACCTACATTGAACTTAAATAATCCTCGTACCTTAAGTCATAATTAAATTGGACTTAAATCACAAATTCTGACTTTGTTGAACATAAATCATTATCATAACTTAGGTCCTACCTAAATTGGACTTAAACCATATTAAAATTTAGGTTTTACTTCCACTGAACCTAAATCATCTTAAGTCCTGCCTACATTAGATTTGAACCATCTTAAACTTAGGTTCTATCTAAATTGAACCTAAACAACATCAAAATTTAGGTCCTACTTAAACTGGATCTAAATCATTTTAAATTTTAGGTTCTACGTATATTGAACCTAAATCATCTTCATAAATTAGGTTCTATCCAAATTGAATCTAAATGACATCAATCTTTAGGTTTTACCAAACATTTAACCTAAATCTTATGTCTAATCTACTAGATCTTAATCAACCTTCTTTAGTTCTAACTGACATTGGACCTAAAATAAATGACATCATAAAAATCCAACTCATCAACCGATCAATATAAACACAAAATGACATGAAATTCACATTAAAAGACATTAAAACCTAAACATGAACCTAAAAATACAACTAAGTTTGAGAAGATATTTTGGAGGAGGTAACTCATGGCTGCTAACAAAATATCTTCCAGCAACTTGTGGCTAATGAAACTGTAAATAAAATGACCCGAGATAATAGAACCATGAGATCCTGATCGAGTCATCCCAAAATAAAAATAAATGACAAAAATGACAAAATTCGACTAACTAATTAATTGTAAATAACTTAATATTTTTCAACCCATAAAAATATCTGAATAAGATATTAAAACTAAAATTGAACCCTAATGAACAAAGATCATTGAATGCAACTTGAACATATGTGTTCAGATCTACGAATATTTCTTGGACAACACAATTTGTGGCTGCTGACAAGAATCTTCTGGTCCTCATAATTATAAAATTGGAGTTAAATTTTATAAGTTATGGTTTCAATAAACCAAAAAAATGATCATTAGTAGAGATGTTATATTTGATGAATGTCATGTCTCATACATCTACTACAGAATCTAAAAATGATGATGTCTAGCTGACAAGTGGAGCTTTTGATTGATACAGGTACATCCTCGAGCATAACTTCTATGTCAAATTTAAATAATCATGATGATGTTACCCCACCATCACAATAGTAACCATCGTTGTATCCTATTGCCATACCCTAAACAATAAGAGAAATTAAGCCGCCCTAGAGGTATGTTGAAGTTAATTTTGTTGCTTAAGCTCTAAATGTAGTTGAAAGTATTTAGTGTGGTAAAGAACCTTCTAGCTATACAGATGTGGGGATTTCAATTGATGTTGATAAATTGATGATCGATATGCAAGATTGAATCCCTTTATAAAAATAAAACTTGTGATTCGGTAAAATTACCTCAAGGCAAGAAAACTGTTTGTTGCTCATCGGTGTTAAGAAGAAAGAAGGTACATTAGGAGTTGAAGATGACCAATATAAGGCTAGGTTTATTGCAAAGGGATTCAATCAAATTCTAGGTGTAGACTTTACCGTTGTATTCTCTCTAATTGTCAAACATAGCTTAATTCGAGCTTTACTTGTTATTATGGCTAAGTATGATCTTGAGCTCTAGCATTTTTGCATGGAGAGTTTGAAGAGGATATCTATATACAACAACCAAGAGTTTCATGGTTACAGAAAAAGAAGAATATATTTTTTTATTGAAGAAATCTCTTTACGGTTTGAAGGTCTCTTAGATTGTGGTATGAGAAGTTTGACTCTTTCATGATCACTCCTAAGTTTGAGAGAAGTAATTATGATGGTTCAGTTTACTCCAAGAAAAATAATAATCGGTCACTTATCTACTTGTTCTTATATGTTGATAATATGTTGATAGTTGCTAAAGATAAAGAACATAACAAGACGTTAAAGGTTGAACTTAGCAGTGACTTTGAAATGAAGATTTGGGAGTTGCGAAGAAAATATATGAATTAGAGCTTCAGAGAGATAGAAATGCAGATAAATTATTTTTGAGTCCGAAAGAATACATTGAAAAAGTATTAAATAGGTTTAATATTCAAAATGCTAACTCTATTAGTACTTCATTAGCTGCGCATTTCAGACTTTCATCAACTTTGTGTTCACAATCTGATGATAAGATTACATATATGTCTCGAGTTTCATATTCCAGTACAGTAGGATCTCTCGTGTATGATATGGTATGTTCTCATCTATTTTTATCATATGTGGTTAATGCAATTAGTAGATATATGAGTAATCCGGGTAGAGAGCATTGGAAAGCAATTCAGTGGATCCTCAAGATCTATGCGGAACAAAAGATGTATGTTTGCAGCTTAGGAGGATTACAGATAGAGTCATTAGCTATGTTGATTCAGATTTTGCTGGAGATCTTGATAGAAGGAGATCACTTACAGCATACTTGTTTACTATTAGTGGTTGTGTGATTAGCTAGAAGGCTACTTTACAGATAACAGCGGCACTATCTACGATTGAAGTTGATTAAATGGAAATTACTGAAGCTTGAAAAGAAGCTCTCTGGTTGAAAGGCCTATTTAAAGTGCTTAGTGAAGATTTGAAAATAACTAAACTGATGTTTGATGGTCATAGTGTTATTTTTCTCAGCAAAGATCAAATGTTTCATGAGAGAACTAAGCACATTGATGTTCTTCATTCATGAGATTATCACTCGTGATGATATTGTTGTGAGCAAGATCAGTACCCATAATAATCCTGCAGATATGATGACTAAAGCACTTTCAATAGCCAAGTTTGAGCATTGCTTAGACTTGGTATTCATTTCTGATCATTAGAGCTTTGCGGGAGAGGTGGAGAAAGTTATGTCTTTACATGCTTTGGAAATTTATGTCAAGATGGAGATTGCTAAATTTATGACTCGAATATTGTGGTTCCCTCTTCGTCTCATGAGGAAATTATGATCACACGGATTGTGGCTTCAGAAGGAAACTATGAGTACACAGATTGAAAGTTATGATCGTTAGATCAAGTTTATAATAGCCTTGAGATTGCAATCCATATACTATTATTTTATTGGTTCTCTTTTAACTATTTCCTTATAAAGGTATTGCTAAAATTATAAATACTCTTCTATTTTATGCAGGATATTCTCCACTTGTAATCTCTTATTTGATATATTGAAATCTCCTCCTCTGCCCCTGATTTTTCCCGTCTTGGTTTTTACACATAAAATTTGTGTTCTTTCTTATGCTTATTTCATTGTTTGTTGCATCGATTTAATATCAAGTTATAACAAGGGTGTAAGTGACTTGAGTTGAGTAGGGTTGTTAAGGATCCGAATTCGAGCCGGGTTGGGGTCAGCTCGAAAAAAATTTAATCCAAAACTTTAGCTTAGCTCGACTCATTTATTTTGATTTAATTTCGATATGAGCTAAAATATGAATCAATTTTTGAGTTATTAACGATCTTCGAGCTAAAATCATTAAATTCACAACCCTAACATCACTGTGGCTATTAACCGATTTCTCAGCTCCAAAAAAATTCAATCCAAAATTTTGGCTCGTATCTCGACTCGTTTATGTCAATATGATCTTGATCCGAGCCAAAAATTTGAATCAATTTTCGAGTGTTTTATGATCTTCAAGCTAAATTCACAGCCCTAGAGTTGAGTGGCTTGAACTGAATGTGCTGATGAGCTCATGAATTAAGCTTTTCTGAGCCAACTTGATCAACCTAACTCAATGCACTATTGCGCTAAAAAACTCGAGTTAGAGCTTGACAGGGCTTTGTCTCATGAGTTGACTCATCATATATTCAGTTGATCATGTTGATTCCTTCTCAAGTGAGCCCCCATAAAGACTACTTCTCTGACTGTTGATCACATCATTCTAAGGCTACTTCCTTATTTTGAGCTTCCTCGGTTGATGATCACATCAACATCACATCAACATCATCTTTATTCCCCTTCCCTTACATGAATTTCGCATAACCTTTTGGCCTCAACTTCCTTGAATTATTAGTTTCAATCTTGATATAATATATAATTAAGCTTAAACTTTAAATTACACACTTGCACGCATGCGCGCACACACTTATATATACAATTAAATAACAAAATTTCTTAAAATAACCTATAAAACTTCCCTTACTCGGTTGTCTGACCTAACTCACGCACTAATGCCCGCTCCTCTGCTTCTTCCTGCCTCCGGCCTCCGCTCGACCACACGAGCTCCCTCCTCTTTCCTTCTTAGGTCTTGACAGAACAGTAGACTTCTTTCTTTTGCTTCTTTATCTTCTTCCTTCAATCTAAACTCGATGCAAAATAGCTCAAGTTCTCCTCTTCTTTTTACCGCACGCACGAAGACTAGCGAAGTCGTTCGACTAGGGAACAAAGTTTTCGACTTCCCTTGCTTCTTCTTTCTCCTCACTGAAATTGCTTCTCTTCTTCTATTGTTTCTTCCTTCATCTGTTACTCTCAGATACAACAATTTCTCTTCTCTCTCTCATTCTCACCGAAAACAATCAAATGAGTAAAGTTGTAAAGGTTGCGATCTAATCTCGGCCAAGAGTTGCCTTTCCAATTAGACGCTTATTTTTATTTATTATTATTATTATTATTATTATTATTATTATTATTATATTTTTTTATTACAATGTACCCTAATAAAATTTCGTCATCGAAATTTAAAAATAAATATGAAAGTGAACATACCTCAATAGAAAAGTTGCGGTTATCTTTCTTGCATCTCAAAAATCTTCTCCCAAATAGCATCCTTGTCAAACTTATGCTTCCATAAAATTTTCACGAATGGAATCTCTATTTTGCATTTTCTTCATATCATAATCCAAAATCTTTTCAAGCTCCTCAGCATATGTCAAATCAGGATGAATAGTCTGTTATCAACCTATTAGCTTCATGTGCAATATACTTCCTTAATGAGGAAATGTGGAAAACATTATGCACTTCCTGCATATGTGCTGTTAAAGCCAGTCTGTAAGCCACCTTCCCATTCTTCTCCACATTCTCAAATGGACCAATAAATTTGGGGCTCAATTTTTTCTGCCTTATAAAAGCATTGCACAGCCTTCAATGGACTAACCTTAATAAAAACAGCTCTCCAACTTCAAACTCAACAAGTTTGATACCACTATTGTCACGACACGACCCGATGCTTAGAATTAATTAAGGCAGGTATTGCGTTTGAACGGCATTAACATCTAACTATCCCTTTTCTAAAACTTTCTATTGAATGATGTGTTAAGTGGTAAAGGTTACAATCTAATCCCCGCTAAGAGTTGTCTTTCCAAATCAATGCTTATTTTTACTTATTATTATTATTATTATTATTATTATTTATTACACAGCCAAGCTCAAGTTTTCCCTTCAGGTCAAGTTTGATTTTAACATGACTCGAGCATTAATTTGGAAGGTATTGCGTTCGGACGGCATTAACATCTAACTATCCCTTTTCTAAAACTTTCAATTAAATGAGGAGTTAAGTGGTAAAGGTTGTGATCTAATCCCCGCTAAGAGTTGTCTTTCCAAATCAATGCTTATTTTTACTTATTATTATTATTATTATTTTGTTATTACAAAACCAAGCTCAAGTTTTCCCTTTCAGGTCAAGTTTGATTTTAACATGACTCGAGCACAACTTAACTTCTACACATCTCTAAAGTGAGCTCATGTACTGGGGGTGGAAGGAGAGATGCAGCAAGCATTTAGTCTCCTCACCTACTTTGCCTCTAACTTGGGGTCTGTTTGGGGCAGCTGCAACTTCTCTTGATAAGTCGGTTTATCCTGATAAGCATCTTATTCGCAGTTTATCCTGATAAGCTGGTTGTTTGGTTTGTGTGTTTTAAAAACAACTGATTTGCAGCTGTTTTTGGTTAAATAATTATTTTGTTCCTGATCTGCATAAGTTGTTTAGTTGTTTGATTTGTGCGTTTAGAAAACAGCTGATTTGCTGTTGTTTCTGGATAAATGACCATTATGGCAGTGCACAGTTATGTTGTTTGCAACAGAACTGTAATGGTCATACATTTGATAGTTCAGAACCAAAAAAATCACTTCATAACAGTACAAAAAATGATATACATTTCAATTAAGAGTGAGTATCAAGTCACTTGAGGTGCCTGCAAGCACCTACTCAGTTGGGTTGAACGCATGCTGACCCATCGCAGCAACCCACTTAAACATTACGTCTAATTTATCTTCCAAGCTTGGGTCAATTTCGTACACCTTAATTTTTTTGGTAGTTTGTACTGCCTATAACGCTGTTGAAGGGGGGGTTATATTAGTTAAAATAAAACAAAAATGATAATGAGCAAAAATGCATGTTAGTCCACCATTATTAACCCTAACTTCTCAGTCCACCATTATTAACCCTAACTTCTCAGTCCACCATTACTCTGAAGCATCAATGGTACGCTTAATGGGATTCCAACCCAACCCAGTGGAATCCCGTTTCAGCTCCTTCCATAACTTCCACTCCTTCAAATGATTCCACTTGTTCTTGAATGTTAACCTATCATACTCTCTTCCAGTCAATTCTCTAAACCTCAAAATATTTTGCCAACCTTCCTTATTGAAGTGCGTTGTATGTCCATTTCCAACCTCAATCTCTTTTATGCAAAGATCGCAAAAAATGTTTATTACTTCTTTATCCCACATTGTTGACGAACCCCCTTCTTTCATCTTAGCCATGTTGGAACTAATTGAAGAGTACGACAATTAAACAAAATAACTTAACATATAGCAAACTCAGGATGTTAGACCATTACAAATCGGCAATAAAAAAAAATTGAATTAAATATGCACTCACAACCAAAACATCATAAATATTTTGGCAGTCATATTAATCCACAATGCATGTTACAAAAAAGATTGGACATAACTCTTTTTGAGTTTAGTTTTGCCTATCTATTTCACCAATCAAAAACATAATCCGTATGAAAAAAATTGAGAAAGGTAATTAAACGAGAAAGGTAATTAACCATGTATTTGAAGTGCCAACATAAACGAGAAAGGTAATTAATCATAGATGGGAACCAAATGAACATACTATTGAAGTGCCAATATACTGGCATTAACTGACATCAAACTCACAAATGAGAAAGGTAATTAGCCATAAGAATTTTCCCCCATGGGATGCCTCGAATTAAAAATAAGTCCATTTAAGGCTACAAATGAGTGAAATACTTGGCATCAAACCCGCAGTTTAACACTAGAAAAATGCACAAGTTTTTTCATGTATGCACGTTTGAGCATTACCACATGTGAGTGAATCAGTTTTCATAGATTGCATGACAATATCATGCTTTTTGCAAGGCCAGCCTTGAAAAAATGTTACATGTCTTTTTCATGATTATACTATTTGGAAACTATATGTAATGTTCTACAAATGACATTAATTGATATTTTCATATTGCTTGCACTAGTTTTGATGTAAATTAATGAGTTTCTCACTTAAATGCATACCATTTTAGGTTGCTGATTTTGGTTTGGCAAAGTTTTCATCCGACAATCACACACATGTCTCGACCGGAGTCATGGTAACATTTGGGTAAAGCAAATGTACATACTAAAGCAACCATAAAACCAAAGAAACGTATGTGGCAATTCACCAACTCTTGCTATGCGGCACATGTACATACTAAAGCAACCATAAAACCAAAGCAACCATAAAATGAAATGTACATACTAAATCAACCATCATTGCATTATGATTGACACCATGAGCTAGAACCATATGTGGCACATACTGACATCCATTTCCCCAAAAGCATGAAAAAGAGAACCACAGTTAATGCAAGGGTTTAGGGTTTAGGGTTTAGAGTTTAGGGTTACTAAAGCAACCATAAAACCAAAGCAACCATCATTGCATTATCATTGATACCATGAGCTAGAACCATATGTGGCACATACTGACATCCATTTCCCCAAAAGCATGAAAAAGAGAACCACAATTAATGCAAGGGTTTAGGGTTTAGGGTTTAGGGTTTAGGGTTTAGGGTTTAGGGTTACTAAAGCAACCATAAAACCAAAGCAACCATCATTGCATTATCATTGATACCATGAGCTAGAACCATATGTGGCACATACTGACATCCATTTCCCCAAAAGCATGAAAAAGAGAACCACAGTTCTTGCAAGGAAAAGACCTCAGCTGTCCCTCATTTACACAACAAAGGCATCACCAAACTCGATAGATGAAACACGGGCAAAAAAATTCCAACACAGTGGCGAATTATTTCGAAACCAGTAACGAATCCAATGTTAAAACAAGCTCAAATGCTCAAGCTAGAAGCTATTAACATATTTTTTCTGCAATCCTTGTGGGTCATTGATAATATTTACCAACTTTTGCTAACCATCACTCAATAATCCATCATAGTCATTGATATCATGAGCTAAAACCATATGTGTCTCATACTGACAACCATTTCCCCAAAAGCACGCAAAAAAAAGAACCAAAATTCCTGCAGGGAAAAGGCCTCAGCTACCCTCATTTTCACAACAAAGGCATCTCCAAACCCGATAAATAAAACACGAGGGCGAAAAAAATTCCAACACGGTGACGAAGTAATTCAAAACCAGTAACGAATACAACCCTAAGGAATCCCAAAAGCATGAATTCGAAAACATTAAAGACCGTTATATCATGAATCTTAACTTACAGAGAGTAACTGGAGCACGAAGTGAAAAGGAGAGGAGAAGGGAAAGCGAGTGAGGTGCGGGTAAGGGAGGACGACGGAGAACGATAAGTTACAGCGAGAGGAGAAGAGCAGAGGAGAGAGGCGTGGGCGGGTATGGGAATTCGATCAGAGAGCTAAGGGGCTTGAGGTAATAAGCTTGGACGGAACGCGAACCGCGGGGTCTGTACCGCGGCTGCAATTCGTGAAGGCTTGCCTTCACGCGTTTACGAACCGCGGAACCAACGCGCAAAACTAACGTGCGTTTAGCGTTTTCAAAACACCGAACGCACATATAAGCTGTCCCAAACGTTCCCTTAGTGTACTTATAATCTTGCTACAATATATTTTCATTTCAAGATTTTTTTTTTCTAGCTTCTCCTATAGTGGCAGAACTAAGTTAATTCTAGAGTGGACAATTTCTCATATTGGAATTTGAATTTTTTTTAATAAATAATAGAAAATTTAATATTTTTTACTTACATATCACCTTAGCATGAAAATGTATATTTCACTTTTTGAAATTTAAAATAATGGTATATTAATGTGATATGAAAGATTTTGGTGGTATAAATGTAAAAATTAAAGTTTAGGTGATGTATATGTAAATACATAGGAAATGGATGGTATGTATGTAAATGCCGCTTTATTTTAATGTAGAGGAAAAGGGGACAGCAACTAAAAAATAAATGGGTAGCGTTTTGGATGTAAGAGAGAGTATTGAAGGTTAATAAGAGCATCCAATAATTTTAAGGCCGCTACTGTGCTAGGCAATCAAAATGAAGCAAGAAGCACAAACTCTGTGCATAAGAATTTAACGAATCGTCACTGAAAGCATGGCTGTGGGGCGGGGGTGGGGATGACATAATGAGGCACCTATAAGATCTTAGAGATACTGAATGTGCAAATCTACTAAACAACTCCAGCAACAATTTTCAACCTCTATTTATGCCCTAGAGTTTCCCTTTTGGGTAACACAGACTTAGACTTTTCCCGATCAAGTTTGATTTGACTCAGATAAACCCCTTCAATTCCTCAAAATTAGTTACAAACTACATATCAAGTACTCATAATTTCCTCAAGGCACCAAATTCTATAGATTGAAGTGAAATCTGTCCAAGATATAATGCTTTAACATGCCGGTCACACAATCCAATCCTTCTTCGATTCAAGCTTGGATGAATGGATGAAGAAAATCCAGTCTTCCAACCAGGAAACCTTTGCCTCTCTTTCACATGGAGCTTATACATGCTTGGTGATGCAGCTGTACATCCCATTACAAAGCAGTTAAATACTCTAGCTGGTACTTTAACTCTTGAAAACGACAACAAGCACAATCCACTGTTAAAAGTTCCATAACTAAGGGCTTCATCATCATCATTATCAAAACTATCAGAAATGCCATATGGTGCTGAAGCCATTTCAGTCTCCAACTCATCTGTGTTAGGAATGCAGCTCAATTCTGAATCATAGTTTTTCTCAATCACTTCTTCAGCCACTTGATACTTTGCTCCCAACGTCCGAGTACAGGATTTCCTCACACACTGGAGTATCAAAAGCTTGATGTAGCCAAAGTTTTCGAATTCAGAGTACCATTTTAGCCATCTCTGAATCAAGCCTGAAAACCAACATATTATTAGCTCATCATCTTGCAGGACTAACGTAGAAACGTGCTTTGGATAACCTTGAGTGCCAACCACACCATATCTAAGCAGGCTCCTCTTAACCGAACCAATTGGCGCCTCCAAAACAAACATCTTTTGATTGCCGTGCCGATCAGATCTGGTTTCGGTTATGGAACTTTTAAGCAATTCAAGACTTGCGGCTGATTCTGATGAAACATAGTCCATTGCTTGCTTTCTGAAATTATAGAAAGAATCCCTCAGATCTTGAGGCAGCGCTGGTTCAACAATGTACTTGGATAGTATGGTTTCCTCATCAGCTTCAACCTTGGCATTTACATCTTGCATCCATATCTTCATCAATGACTTAAACCAATGATCAGTTTTCATTCCTGGTTTTCGAAACTGTGATAGATGATCCAAAATAGGAGTGCTAAGCCCAAGCTGCTTGATCTCGGATTCTTTTATTCTTCTCAAAGCCCATCCCAGCCATTTTTTACCAATTCTTACGGTAAAAGAACCCCAAATTTTCTGTCTTTGAGAAGCAAACATCTGCACCTTATCCTTCAATTTGTGCACAGCTCGCAAGGCCTCGTCTTCTCTAGTTCTAACCCGAATAGATGTACCAACAAATTGCAAAACATGAGAGTCAACATCAACAGGTAGCGGATCCATCTGATTTTCCACATCTAAAAGAAGTGAGCTCATTAGAAAGTTTACTATATCCGACTTCAAACTCATTGCAGCATCTCTAGAACCTGAAACCAAAACCACAATCTCATCCATGTTTCTGCATACATGCAGTTTATTTTCTTCAGTAACCTCCAATTTCTCTCTGCGGGAATCACCACTTTGTTTTATTTGTCTGCGAAACCACCACCGTAGCTTCGACTGTTCTAAAAATTTCTCCCCACTGCAACCAACGCCCAGGCCTTCATATCTCAATGACATTCTAATTACTTCACTGTCAAACATACCGAGATAAATATTCATCAGAATAGGGGAGAGAATTCCTTCCTGAGGCAACCCATGGCCCTTTGGGAATACCCCAAACACCAAATTAAGAACCTGAGCATCAAATAACTGATAAATGAATTGAAATAACTTCACATCTTGAATTTTTTCCTCCATCACTGATATCAGTTTGGAAAGAACATCTATGTCTGCAACCTTTCTCATAGATATTGTAAACCACCAATCAGAATTATGAATCTCCTTCTGAACATATCTCAGTGCTGAACGATGCCCCCTTCCACTCCTGCAGCCATGAGAAATCTTCGAGAAATGTGGCCTGTATACAACCTCAAGTACAACTCTGACTGCCTCTTGTACAACTCTCAACTTAAGATTAGGAAGAACCAAGCATTGTCTCCCATCCCTCTTTCCATACATAATCACACTATTTTCCTTCACATCAAAATCACCATTCCTAAGCTGTTCTGCCATGGTATAAAAGCAAAGGTTGTCCTTCTGTGATGCCAGTTCAACATGAGAGTTCAAGCGCACAAGATCATAGCAATCCCTTAGAACCTCTGCATTAGCAATAACCAAATCCATAAGATCATAAAATTTCTCATTTAGATATCGCGCTTTCGTCATCTTCTTGATGCGAACCTCAATCAATCTCTTTAGCTCCTTTGGGCTCTCGGCATCTCGGCATTCTGATTATCTGCTGACAAAAACTCTTCTGTAAGGCAAGCTAAGCTTTTGGCCAGGGACGCTGGAGGAGCAACTTTTCTAGGAGCATCCTCAGCCTCTTCAAGTGAGAATCTCACTCCACAATACCTGGAGCATCCACCCATTTTCCCTGCTGCATAAACAGCACTATATCATATGTTTTTTTTTTATTCTATAAATCTCGTTACAAACCTCCTAGCTAGTTGCTTTGCTGAGATTTTACCTGCCCTGATGGCAAAGGTCGCCTTCTGCATCAGCAGCGGGAGTCTGCCCGTTGTGAACCACATCTCTTACATTGCGATTATTCTGTTTAAAGCCAACTTTCAGTCTCGTTATTTTAAGAATGGTAATAGGGAACAAATAAAGAATGGCATTTCATCAAACACATGGTTTGCAGGAGGCATTAAAAATGGCGGTCATCTCAAACGACTCCTTTGAGGTAAAGCAGATCGGCAGCACCGAAACAATGAACTCCTACCAAGTATAAACCTGTTTTCATTGAAAAGTAAACTCACCTGAACAAAGCTGTATTAGAGTAGAACAGCTTCCACCGCCTTGCCTAATTCCTGACGAGGAGGCATCTAGCTCTCTCCTTCCGCGGATGATCGTCAGCCTCATCGCTTCATCATTATAAACATAGATTCAGTGCCACAGAAGTAGGGCTGTCAAAATGGCTCGTTGTTCGCGAACAGCTCGTGTTCGACTCGTTAAGAAGCTTGTGTTCGGCTCGTTAATTTCGTTCGATAAGTTAACAAGCCGAACACGAACTAAGATGTGTTCGTTCGTGTTAGTTCATGTTCGGCTCATTTTGGCTTGAAATACTACTCATTAAGTTTATATTAAGTAGTATTTAAAAAAAATCTAATTGACTACAAGGCTACAAAGATTTATAACCAATTAAAATATTGATTAAGAAAATAGAATAAAAATTATTAAATTATATTCAAATGATGTTTTAATATAAATAATAATTTTTAAATCTTGCTCAAACTCTTATTGTCTTATGGCTATATGATTAGGGTTGTTAAAAGGACTCT
>NW_018164955.1:392402-440960 GCF_001263595.1 Phalaenopsis equestris
TCATGTTCGGCTTGTTTTACGAGCCGAACACGCACACACATTTTGAGCTCGAAATATAAACGAGCCGAACACTTGTTTACACCCCTATACAAAAGTAATTGTATTAATATAAATAAAATTATATAACGAGATTTAATAAATTTATATTATTAAATTAACAAGTCTAGTAGCCTATAGCTATTTAGGTGCATAGAGAACTCTTCAATGAAATCTAAATAAAGGATGAGATTTTGGAGATCATTCAAACTTTTGGGATACTTCATCATCTTTCCAACCAATGTACACAAAAAAGAACTTATCAGATGAATTTGCTTTCGCAACTTTAATGGTCAAATTTGCATACCTTATAACATTTTCAAGTCTTGTATTTTTTGTTTAGAAAAAATGTATTTTCATGGTAAATCAGCTTAAATATTAGTGAATGAGGGAACTAATAATGATGTATTGCTCTAAGAACAGCTATATTTGCTACTTTACATAAGCAACCATGCTTGAATAAAAGAAGTATATTATTATAGATTTGTAATGGTCAAGAATTGGCTTTTTCCATAAGGATTTGGAGAGCTTCTTGCTGAAGATTTGAAGTGGCTAGCTTTGTCATGAAGGTTCTCAAATTAAGCCATTCACTCTGGGGACACATTAAGTATTATTTGTAATTGATGAGTCAGTCATAAGATGGAAAAGCCAAAAAATATAAAACCCCAAAAAGATTTAAGAGGAAGAAAGAAGAAATTAAAAGAAGAAAAGGCATTCTATTGCGTTAAATTTCCCTCATGGAGGGCTTGATGGCCTTCCTCTCATGGAGGGCTTGATGGCCATATTCCAATAAAATGATACTTGAAAATTTCTATTTTCACCCTTCTTCACACTTCTTGCTCTTCTTTACTTCTTGTGTAAGTTGCTCTTTAACTTTAGCCAAGCTGAGACAAATTGAAAACCTCGTCGGAAGATTTACATAAATACCACTTAATTTCATTTAGTACCATACCAATATATTTTACCTTTTAGAAGTTAAAATGTTGGTAGTTTTGATGTGATATGAATGATTTTGGTGGCATAAATGTGACGGGTAAAACTAATGTGTTAGATATGTAAATACATAGGAATTGGGTGGTATGTATGTAAATGCCAGTGATCTTCTTGGGCTAAGGGCCAACTTTGTTTTACTGTGGACGAGTATACAAATAACAATGTTACAGCCCATGCCACTCAAGAAAGTAGTAGTAAACATTAAATATATTAAAGCTAGCAAGGTTATGAAAAGCAGGCCAAACTTTGACTCAGAATGAAAGGTTCGTGGATCAGTGGTTCAATCATCAATTGACATGATCAATAATAAAAATAATTTAACATAATTTAAATGATATAATAATTATGCAAGTATGATATTTTCACCGATTCAATGTATTGTAGTTGTTGAATCCTAAATTATCGTAGTGGGCACGCCTTAAAGAGTTTAGAATATGAAAGAAGAGTAGAAAAAAGAAAAAAAAAAGATGATACAAGACTAAAGAAAATTCAGGGAGAAGGGTGAGTAAATTTTATTCATAAAATAGCCCCTATGTTTAACCATAGTTAGCTTGAGTATATAATTACAACATTTTCGCCCTTATCTCAATGGTCGGAGGGTATTTCTTATCTTTTCCCTAATTTTCGGTGGTTAGTGTAACTGCCTCTAATGCAAATAACTAAATGTGCGTCACTTTCATGATTGCTTGCGTCTATTAGACATAATATATGACTTACTTTTACTTTTAACTAGCGGTTGCCTCGC
Organism: Phalaenopsis equestris; assembly: GCF_001263595.1. NCBI lineage: Eukaryota > Viridiplantae > Streptophyta > Magnoliopsida > Asparagales > Orchidaceae > Phalaenopsis > Phalaenopsis equestris. Next base: position 394,177 of record NW_018164955.1, read on the forward strand.
TTCTGTTCGATTTTGGTAGTTGGCTGACTCAATCGGTCATTTATGTTTGATGGGATCACTGGCTAAGCTAATTGATCGTTTGATAAACCTTTGCATGTAATTCCGATCGAAAACAATGGAGTCCCCTCGAATTGCTTGATCTCTATAGAATTCATGCTGACATTTTTCCTGTGTACATATTAGTTCCTTAATTTTCTTGCACCCTAGTAACTAGAAAAGGATAAGGAAATGATTACTTAAATTTCATCAAAGCATAATAATTACTTCCTAGTTTTAGTTCTTTTTAAAAAGGATCAGCCCTCTTTCCTTCTCATTCTGATATTGGATTTCAAACGCCTCCAAGTCTGACATGAGAGCACCAGACCATTTTGATGATGAGACACTTTGGATGGATCTAGAAGAGTTTCAACTTCCCCCTGAACCTCCTCTTGTACCTGTAAGAGAAAAAAACAAAAATGAAGAAGGTGGTGGTGAGGAAGAAGAAACACAAGGATTATATGATTGACTTAAATGTTCAAGTTACATATTTTGCTGGCCCTGATGTTGATCGACCAAAAAAAGTAGTAAGAATGGAGGAAAACTAAGGGCTTTCGACTCCTATTACGAATCCTAATCTAAACATTGTTGAAGAGTCTCGTTAGGTTGATTTGATCGCTCAAGAGGTAGTTGGTGTTTCCAAAAACTTGGTATAGCGACAAATTCTAATGCTTCTTCGCCTAAAGTGCAGAAAGTTATCTCTCCCATGTCGGGATTGTTCGATGTTGTTGCTGAACATTTAATTTTAACAATCATGCTCCATCCGACAACCGAAGAGAACCGACCACTAAGCAACGATGTGATCAACTAGCTGATCGATCTTTTCAATACTTCTCAAGAAATTGATGATAGTCAGCAATAGTCTTCTAGTGAATTAGATGGTTGGCTCTGTTGACCTCACTTCTAGTGAGTTCTGTTTTATTCTTTAGAGTCTAAGATCCCTACTGACTCTCTAAGATGACTGGTATTGGGACCCACATCACTTAAAATTTTAAACCGTCTATTGACTCTTTGTAGTTTCATATGTGTGGTTCCAAATTCTCAACATTTATTTGAGTTGATTGGAGCCAACATTTTGAAACTCAATTAAGTTTCTAAAAGGATTGAAAGTGCCTTAGGAAGACTTTTTGGGTCGAGGGGTTTTCATTTTTGAAACACACTCACACATGCACATGCACATCACCCCCACTACAATTCACACACATTCACATATACATACACATCACCTCCATTACAATTCACATACATTCACACACACAACACATACACAACGCCCCCACTACAATTCACACACATTCAAATACATTCACATACAGTCCCATCACACTTACACACTCCATCAAAATTGAAATTAAATTTTCAAAAATTCCCAACAAACCAAAACCAAAAGGGCCAAAAACAATTTAAGAAAAAAATCCATCATGATAAACTTAAACGTCCACCTCATAAATTCCAAAAAAAAAGATGGCTTAAATTTATCAAATTCAAGCCCAAGTCCACCCACCAAAATCAAAACCAAATTAAAATAAAAGAAAGGCCCTCATAACATAAATTTGAGCCCACTCATCACATCAAAATCAATTAAGCCTAAGGTATAAAGTCTCATGATCAAAATGACCCCAAAATAGGCTCATGGCAAATGACATAAAAAAAATATAAAAATCCACTAAGTCCATTTTCGTGCAAGCCATGCAAGCCACATGCAAGCTACCAAGTCACAAGCAAGCTACCAAGCCATGCTAAAGCTTCATGCAAGCCACCAAACCACTTTTAGCCTAATCTACCCATAATTTTAGAATTACCAAAAAGTGGTCAACCATTCCTATGACTCACTCAAACCCATGCTTAACTCAAATCCCTATAATTGATACTTGTCCACCTAAGCTCCCAAGAGTTCCAATCCTCATGACAACTACAACTTATTTTCATGCAAAGGACAAAAGTACACATACATATCAAGCTCACATGACATGAAATGACAAAATAATAATATTAACAATAGTAATAAATATATAAAATATAAATGAATAAAAAAAAAAGAAAAGAAAATTTTAAATAACATAAAATAATGTTCTTTTTTAAGCACATGGTTTGATATGAGCGAGGCTTGCTTCTTTTTATTATTCCAACACTTCTTCCGCTTCACTCTCCTTCTTCACATTCTCTCCAACGAAGACCACATCTCCACTCCACCTTTCCTTCCCATTCCAACCAAACCACCTCCCACAAGCTTCCTCCAGCCATTTTTTTTCTCTCTCAAAATCCTGAACCATAAAAGCCAATGCAAGCTCCCCTCCTTCATATTTATGACTCACACGCATATCCTTTATTATTTACATGCAAGCCATTTAAACTTCCCCATCAACATATATACCACTCTCTTCCTATGTATTTACATGTCCATCATCATCTAAGATTTCATATTTCCATGCATCCCACATATTTTTCTTATGGATTTAAATGCCTACCATATGAACTCTCACATGCCACTAGTGCTTACATAGTTACATGCTTAACACATTTAAAGAAAAAGGGGGAAATTTACATGCATACCACTCAATTCTTTTGCATTTACGTATCTAAAACCTAAAGTTTGATTTTATATTTATAACTCCTTGGTATTAAATATATATATATATATATATATATATATATATCCACAGATACCACTCAAACATTATTTACGTGCACACTACTCAAATCTTGTGTTTTTACATGTTCGATACCTAAATCTGAATATTTTGTGAGCTCGAAACTTGAATCTCATGTATTTATGTGCATGCCACCCATATATTATATATTTACATGCTTACCATCCAAATCTTATGTAGCTACGCTCAAATCTCATGTATTTGCCATGCTCGAACTTTAATATTTTACGTTCAGTCCACTCAAATCTTGTGATTTTACATGTTCGATGCATGACCACTCAAACATTATTTACGTGCACACTACTCAAATCTTGTGTTTTTACATGTTCGATACCTAAATCTGAATATTTTGTGAGCACGAAACTTGAATCGCATGTATTTATGTGCATGCCACCCATATATTATATATTTACATGCTTACCATCCAAATCTTATGTAGCTACACTCAAATCTCATGTATTTGCGATGCTAGAACTTTAATATTTTACGTTCAGTCCACTCAAATATTGTGTTTTTACATGTTCGATGCCTAACTTTAATATTTTACCTACAATTCGCTTAAAAACTTGTGTATTTACATGTTCGGCATTCAAATTTGAATATCTTGTATGCACATTAGGGGTGTAAACGTGCTCGCTCGTGTTCGGCTCGTTTATATTTCGAGCTCAAAAAGTGTGTTCGTGTTCGGCTCGTTTGCTTAACGAGCCGAACACGAGCTGTTCAAATCTTTGTAGCCTTGTGGTCAATTAGATTTTTTAAAATACTACTTTATATATATATATATATATATATATATATATATATATTATAAACCTGATGAGTAGTATTTCGAGCCAAAACGAGCCGAACGAAAATTAACGAGTCGAACACGAGCTTCTTAACGAGCCGAACAAGAGCTGTTCGCGAACAACGAGCCGTTTTGACAGCCCTAACGCACATTGCATGAATCTTATATGTTTATGTGGGCGTTACTTAGAACTTGAACATTTACATGCTTACCACCTAACTTCTACGTATACATGCATGCTACCTTATTCATTTGTGTTTACATATGATCACCGGTCGGATTTCATCCTTACATATTTACATATTTAGTCTTTGTGCCTGCAAGTTTACATGCTTGCAGATCTCATGTATTTACATGGATGTCGCCAGTCTCTTACAAATTTAAATATTTTTGCATGAATGAAAAATATAATATTTTAAATGTTTTGTATGGAAAAAGTATATAATTTCTGTGTCATATTTAAAATTAAATATTTTTAATGAAAATTTTTTTTTTAAAATATTTGGTATGTGAAAAATGCATTATGAAATGTTATGTATGCGACGAATTCAATTTAACTGTATGTGCGTGCGAAATATTTATTTTTTATTTTTCAAAATATTATGTATGTGATATAAATTGCATGTGTGTGATAAAAGTAAATCATAAATTTTTGCATGTAAAAAATACAAGTTTAAATATTATATATGCATAATATTAAAAATTTGAATATTATGAATGTAAAAAAAAAAAAAAAATTGGGTATTTTTTGTATGAAACAATAGGCATCTAAATATTTATTATGAAAATATAAAGAATTTTATGTTGTGTATGTAAATTGATAAAAAATTGAAAATGTAACTTTCCAAAAAGAGTAAGAGAATGTGGTTGTAGACTTAATTTATTTGCATTTTAAATTTTCTCTGGTGTAGTGTCAGTTTAGTCCTGTATAGATGTGATTTACTTTCTATTGCATATATGTTGTCTTGAGTATACTTGTTAATCATGTGGATAGATACATGTGGTAAGAAGTATTTCTGTGTTATTTTCTCTCTGCTTATATTCATGTTTTAAACTGCTCAATATACTTGTCCTCAGCAACCAGTATTTAAATTTGTTATGTGTTAAAAAGAGATTTGAGGTATGTGGTGTTAACCTTAAATTACCGTAATTTTGAAAAAAAGAAAAAAAACAGTGCTCTTTTATTTAAAATTCTATGTAAATAAGACTAGACTAGTGTTTAGTTAACGTGTAATTCTACATTTCAAAAATGATTTTGGTATTCATTTTTTAAAAGATTTATTTATTTATTAAACTAGGTATCCTTAGATATATACTATATAAAAATTAAGCTACGCTTAAAATCATATTTTCAAATGTTTAAAAGTGGAGGAATGTGGTATGCTTTACTTTAGGAAGATAAAAGTGGAATTCAAAACTATTAAGGACCTATCTAAATATAGTAATCCTTCTAAAAGTTATGTTAAGAATTGAAATATACATCTTAAAACAAGAAAAAGAGTGATTAAAAGAAAAATAGTGAGTGGGGAGAATCTGAGGTGAACTCTAATAAAAATTTGATTCACTGGATTCTTTCTACAGTTGAAGCTACATTATATTCCTAAGCTATTTGTATGTAAGATGTACTAGCAAGTCTTTTTAAATGGAGAGCATAAATTCTGTCTTTACACCATCTAAGGTATCTTGGTTAACATGTATTAATTGCTTTTAATAGTAAATAGGAAATCAAGTTTTCATACTTGATGAAAGGTTTTCACACTAGGGTTAGACTTATTTACTAGAATTATTCTAAACTACACTATGAATTTTCTGAAGCAAAATTGTGCTAATTTTAATGAAACCCACTTCCTCAAATTAAATTTAAATGATTTTAGTATTCACCCCAGTGTAGACCTATCCATATAAGGCCTTTCCAAATATCTTATTCTCTATATTATATGGAATAGTGAAACTACAATAATCCTTAAGGTTTTAAGATAATTTTCTCTAGAAAATTCCACTACACTCCTTGATAAGCTCTATAACAGGGGCAAAATACTCGACATGCCTTAATTTTAAGTGCAGGGGTCTCAAGCAATTGTACGTGTTGTATCAGTAATATTGGATTTTGAGTCCGGAGTATCGATCCCACAGGGAGTGAGACAATTAGACTTAAGAGAAGTTCTAACCTACTAGGTTTAGCTCTTAGCCTGGAATTGGAATTACGTTATGGTTTTACAAACTACTCCTACTAAATTGCAATCAAGTTTAAATGTTAACTCCCATAAAAAGCTTACTTATCCTAATTGGTTTGGTGTTTATCAAGGTATAAAGCTACCTTCCCTTGTAATGGTTTAAGTGGTAGTGTAGAAAATGTAGTGTCAACTATGAATGTAGCTAATGACAAATATGATCAATTCTCTTCTTTAATATCTTCCGAGTGCATAAAGAAGTTTGGTTAAATTGGGTTTAATTCCTTAAACCTAAATTTAATCTCATAAAAAAATTATATCCTTAACATTTGCATCTCCCTCTAAAGTACTTGCACCATACCCTATAGAATAATGTGAATAACGTAGTTGTTCTACCATAGCTCTCCTGAGTTAATACAGATCAAACACATTTTAACTAATCACTATATCAAAATGAAAAGCACGTGCATTTAGAAGGTTATTCATAACATCCAAGATTAAAAATCAATTTTTAAAACACTTTGCATTCTTACATAACCAACTCAACCATCAAAAGGAAAACATAAAAAGACTACTCATAAAGTGTTGAGAAAACATCACAAAACATTTTTGAAAAAAAAGTAAACCCACTATAGAATTGTGTACAAAAGTACAAATATAAGAGTGCACAATACTTAGCTTTCCCCTCTCTTCAAATTGCTGAGACTCCTTCCCCAAAGGATCTCCAAGTCCCCTTGCCGCTTTCCTTAAAACTCTCCTCACTGTACACTTGAAAATCTCTCCAAATCATAAAATGCTCTCTAATCTATCCTACATCAAAGCACTGACTATAAAATTCCACCAACAATGAAAAAGACTACTCATCCTTCTTTAAATGACCCCAACATCGGGCTATACAACTCCCCATGATGTGTTGACGAGCTGTTGAAAACTACCTAGATAATTTCTGGCGCCTAGCGCTTAGGCGCCAAGCTCCATGTCTGCAAGTTTTGGTGGTGGCGCCTAGACACCCAAATATGTGGCGCCAAGGTGCTTGGTAGTGGGGCTTTGGCACCACCTGGCTGGCGAGTAGACGCTAGCCTCTCTGTCTCCTAGGGTGAGACTGACGCCTAGGCGCCTAAGAGGGATGGCTCCAAGGCGTCAGTCACCTGGTTGTTTCATAGCTTCAAGTCACCACCACTTTGCTCCATTTCTTCTCCACTTTGCTCCACTTCTAATAACTATGGTACCTACAAAAAAAAAATTAAAATATCATTCTTTAAAGTGCAATTTCATCGATAAATATGTGCAAAAACATAAAGGAAATCAAACATTCTTTTCAACACATCATTGATCTCGCCTTCGCATGATTTCTTCCTAGAGCGCATTAAACCGACCAAACATCTGATTTTGTAACTCTTGTGTTGCTATCGAATTTGTTGTTGTATGAACTGCTAAGTCGATTTCATTGTTACCGTGTCTTTTTCGGCTAGTCCTGCCTTCTTATAATGCTCTATTTTTCGTCCGTGGTCCACGCTGACCCTGCTAACTTCTAGGATGTTGATTCATAAATTGTCGTAGTAGGCATACCCCGAGAGTTTAGAGTGTGAAAGAAGAGAAGAAAAGAGAAAAAAGAAAGGAAAATACAAGACCAATGAAAATTCAGGGAGAAGGGTGTGTAATTGTTATTCGTAAAATATCCTCTATTTATAAGTATAGGTAGCTTGAGTATACTATTACAATATTATCTCCCCTATCTCAATGGTTGAAGGGCAATTCTTGTCTTTTTTTTTTTAATTTTTGGTATTTAATATAATCACCCCTCTGATATAAATAACTCGATGGATGTCACTTTCATAAATAGTTATGTCCATTGAACATAATATATGACTAACTGACTCTTACTTGTAATTATCAGTTGCCTTTTTTTTATCGATTATAGCAGTCGACTGACTCAATCAACAATTTAGGTTCGAAGGGATCACCGATCATTTGGGCAAGCAAGCTAAGCTAACCGATCGTTTCATAATCTTTTGCATGGAATTCCAATCGGAAACAGGGGAGTCCCCTCAAACGATTTGATCTCCTTAAGATTATATAGTATTATAATTCAAGGCGCTTTATTTTAAAATGTTTTGAATATGTTTTTAAATCAAAATTTTATGACAGGATATTTTAGTTATTTTTTAATCCTTATTTTGAGCCAAACGATCAAAATTAAAAAGTGAAAAATTTATTACTATTAAAATATTTCTAATTCTTTAGAGATGAACATCCATGTATCTATTATTAAGAAAAGAGCTATAGAAGAGATGCAAGTCATAGGAGTTGAGAGCTTTATTTTTGAACCTAAGAGTAGGGCTGTCAAAAAGGCTCGTTGTTCGCGAACAGTTCGTGTTCGGCTCGTTGGGAGGTTCGTGTTCGATTTATAAACGAACCAAACACGAACAGTCATTTGTTCGATCGTGTTCGAATTGTTATTGTTCGAAATATAAAATAATTTAAAATAATTATATATAAAAAATTTATCATATTTTAAAAAACTAACTCCTATAAATTATGATCTGATCTTCAGGTTTGCCTCTTACCTTATATTAAATTTTATAATTTCGTATTTATCTTCAAGTTTGTCTCTTAGCTTAAATTTTCTTATATTTATTTAGTTTGTTTGAGTGAAACCTAGATTTTGGGAGTAAAATCTCGCAGATTGCCTCTAGATCAGAATTTTTTATGGATACAGTATAATATTATGGTTTTATTGCAAGCTGTGTTTTGACTATTTTATATTTATATTGTGATTCATAAAGTTTAAACATTAATTGGTTATAGGTTTAAGCTTTTGAAATATTTCGAACAATACAAAAAAATTTGTAAGATTTCAAATAATTCAAACCATTCGAATAATTCAAACATTTAAAACATATTTCAAACAAATTAAATTGAACACGAACAGTAACTTCACGAACAATTTCAAACATGAGTCTATTCCAAACACCCTTAATTTCAAACGAACCAAACACAAACACGAGCTCTGTTCGTTTACACCCCTACCCCAAGAGGTCCTGAATCTAAAGCTTTGTATATGCGGTGTGCAAGCATTCGTGTGGGTGTGGGAGTAAATATATATTAAGCAGTTGCTGATGAAACTCCTTTAAAACTTCTATCATTGGAGGAGAAGACTTCTACGAGATGAGGATCAATATTCCAGCAATATATTCTTCTACGATTTTCAAAACTAAACAAATATTTGAATGATGGCAACCGTTGGAGGAGAAAACTTGGGGACTTTGCTCGGCCTCATAACATATTTCCTGTAAATTTCAAAGTTAATCAAGTTCTTAAATAAAAAAAAAAGGGGTAGTTATTGATATTTATTAATTATTCATTCAAGTGATTTTTTTGAACTACTGAACCGATATTTGATATTTCTACGTGCATCACATTAAATTATTGAGAATTTACAAATTAATCATCGAAGTGATGCTTTTGAACTACCAAACTGTTCCGGCGCCGACGGTGCCCGACAAAAGGATCATGGTGCCGACAGCGCCATCAGGAGTGCCGACGGCATCCCGAGCATTTTCCACGTGCTGGACAGTTTTGGCGGACTTTGGCGGGATTTCGCTCCACAATAACTGCCAAGAGGTGTTTTTAAAGTCCTAAAATCTGACTTGGACATCCAGAAACTTCCTAATTTCGAATTCCATAGCTTCCAATTCCATAAATATTTCAAGGTATGGAGTGAAAATTGTGGGCCGGGTTTTACCATGAATTTTAATATTTCAGTAAGAATTTGATAAGTTGATAAAAGAGAATGGTTTTTTGTTTTTGTAAATAGCAAGTTTAAAATGAAGAAAGATTTATATAAATACCTCTCAATTCTTACATATTTACATATCTAACACCTAAACACCAATTTTTATCCAAGTTTTACATATATGTCATATAAAAAGGTGTTTTTCACATGTTAAAAGATAAAATAGCAATATATTTATGTTATATGAAAGTTTTGAGTGGTATAAATGTAAAGAATAAAGTTTAGGCTTAGATTGGTTAATATATAGGAAGTGAGTGGTATATATGCACATACCCGACTCATTGGTGGCCGCTTCAGCATAAGACCCTCGGGTTAGGTAATGCTTATTAATGCAATCGCATCCATCAAGAACGAAAAATTTTTGAAAGAGGATCGACACATCTTCAAACTTGATAAACATGTGTGAGTTTATTTACAAACAACAAGATGTTTATGTGATAATTGATGAGTTGTGAAGTGTTACATTAAATTTTCATTTGTTATGATATTTCGTTAAGTGTTAACAAAATTTAAAAGCCATTTTTATTTTTTATAAATTAGATTATGAAAGATTTCGCATTTTAAATTTGTGATTATAATTTGTAAGGTTTCTATACATATACTCGGTGTGAAGGAGATTTATTGATTCAATAGTAGAATCACAGTATGTGAATTTGATTAGGCATGGAGTAAGCCAGTTTTAGGGGTTTGGCCAAACCACATAAAAAATTTGCCTGCGTACTTTATGTTTTATGCACTTTTAATTTCACAAACTCTTCTCAAGTTATAAATCATTTAAAATATATGTTTTTAATTTAAAATTAAAATTTTTAATACACAAATTCATGTTTTGTGCGTACTTTATGTTTTGTGTCTGTCTTTCTGTCTGAAAATCCATCCGTCCACCTATGTGTGTGGATGTATGTTTGTATGTCTGTATGTATGTCTATATGTTTATGTATATTTTTATGTGTTTATGTATGTCGGTATGTGTGTTTTGTCTATATGTATGTATGCTTCTTTGTGTGTTGTGTCTATATGTATGTATGTGTGTGTATGTATATGTATACGTATGTATGTGCATATATATGTGTGCATGCATATGTATGTGTGTCTTTTGGCATCAAAAGTTTGATGTCTAATGTGTGGGATGTTTACTTGAATTTTATGGGACTATATTTTGCTCACTATAGTCTCCTTTGATCCCAAACATCTCTTAGGACCATCTGGTATATGTTTTGAGCATGAAACTAGGGTTAATATTGATTCAGGCTTACCCGGAATAGGTCACATTTGGGTGATGATAATTCTTACTTAGAACATATTTAATGTCTATTTTGGTGTTCACAAACCATGCCCTTGCATTCAGACTCCTGTGGTTAATGACAGTTATAGAACCTTACCACATGTATTTTAGGAAAATTAGGCTTCAGAATGACTCACCCGCACGGTGGTCCGGGATGCGAGCTGACACTAAAATATATAATATAAAATCTTCAATATGTTCATATTTAAGTTACAGGGTCTTATTTTAGTGACACGTGGTTTCCCATAATATGCGAGTCCGTAAAAACCCTCCAATGGACATCCGAGCAAAAAATTAGGGTTTGAACCACTCTCGTCGTACCTGACCTCGATCGGCAATTTTTGTTCGGTACGATGAATATTGGATATTCATTCAGATGTTTGAGGATTCTGTTTCATCTATTTGGAGCCTCACATTGTCAAAGGCATCCATAAAATCCTTTCACCAACGTCGGCCACGAAACTAAGGTTTGACTTGATGCGGCCATGCTCGGAAGTGATCACCATTAGTTGATGTTAATTTTTGGTATGGGGCATGTTGGACATCCATTTTATGTTTAAGAGACTATATTTTAAACATAGATGGCTTTTCAAAACTCAAGGATTCCTAAAAAAACCCTCCTGCAGACTTCTCCGTGCAATTTAGGGTATATGGGGCCAGATTGGTGCCTGGTTCAGGCGCTTAGGTGCAAAACCCAAGTGCCCAGAGTGGCACCTAAGGTTCTATTACTGGTGCTTAGGCACCTTAAGATAGAGAGGGTGGAGCCTAAGGGACTTATTCTAGCGCCCAAATGCCCGAGAATAAAGCAGCTAGCGCCTAGGCGTCCGATTCAGGCACCCGGGTGCTCCGAAAGATGCCAGGTTCCAATGTTCTAATTGTTTGAAGAAATTTAGCCACAAGGAGGGACCTATGGTCCCTTAAATCAAGGGATGTGCATGCATAACTGTGGTTTAAGGACTTTTATATGGTTAATATGTCATTGGTTTCTTCTATGAATCATTGAGATTTCTCCTCAATATCTAGCACATTAGCCTAATCAGCCAGAATTATGAGAATCCAGTGATTGTTTAGAGGCTTCAATCTCGATGAATAAGTTGAAGCCATTTTTTAATTTAGAGAATCAGGAATTCCTTTGATCCTTGTTCCATAGATCGTGAAGGTTATGGCAATAGAGGAAATTTTCATTCTCGTGGAAAGTTTTCTTTGTATTTGTCCAAAGAATTAGAGGTAAGCACTTTGTTACATTGCTCAAGGAATGGAAGCTACAACTTCATCCCAACCCTAGAACCTATGTGAGATTGCTAGTGGCATTTTGACTTGCCATCGAAATGTGATTAGGTTTATCGTCATGTTTACATGTGGTCATTCTTTTAAATACACATAAAAATGATGAATCAATTGCATGTTTGTTGGAGAGGCCACCATTTTTTGGTTGGTCGCTTGAGGCCAGCTTGACCGGCGTCCCGGTATCATTCGGTTTGATCGGTCATCCCTTGCTTGATTGGTCGACCGACGTCGTTCGGCTAAACTGCTCACCATAGGCTAGTTTACCCATTATCTGGTATCATTTGTTCTAATCGACCTTTCATCCTCTGATGACCTCATTGGTCGATTGATGTTTGTCGGCTTGAGCACATATATTAAGCAGGCTTGACTGATTAGCAGACACGCCTAAAAATGTGCTATTTTTTATATATATTTTATGCTCATTTTTAATGATATTACACTTTGATGGAATGTATTTCACATGTTTCTGGTTTCAGACACAAGAGATGAAGTTTTGGGGAAAATAAAGAAAAATGGTGCAATTTAGAGTCAAATAGAGCAAAGAAGAAAATTCTGACCTGACACATTTTGATATGTCTTTCTATGCTTAATTTACTTTACATTTGTCACATGTTTGTGAATGAAATTTTAATTTAAAGAAATGTTATTTTCATGTTTATCTTGCAGGTATAACACTTAGAGCAGATTGAAGCTTAAACGGGGTGAAACGATAGCAAACGAGGGTGCTGCCAGTAGGGTGGCGCCTAGGCGCCATAAAGTGGTACCTAAGCGCTAGTCTCGCCCAGAAAATGGCGCCTAGGCATCACGGACTGGCGCCTAGGCTCCAGAAACTGTCTAGGGGTAGTTTTGGGAAATTTGGCTGTTATGGGTTGTTTCGAGCAGGTATGCATGCCCCAAGGAGTCATTTAATGAATCTAGACATTTGGAAATGCTAGAGGTGTGTCTCTTGAAGTTAAGAAGTGTGTCTCTTGATGTTAGGATGTGCTTGGTGTCTCTTTAAAAAGGGGGCTAGATATCATTCAAAGGGAGGCTTTTTAGAGGGACTTTGACGTGCCTCTTCAAGGAGGCGAGTGTGTGTGTGTGTGGTGTGTGTGTGTGTAAGGGTTGAAGTGTCTTTTGAAGTGTTGATGACTTTTGGGACATTGGAGAGAAGTGTAAGGGATTGCTATTTGTTGTGCAAGGAGGGCGTGAATCTCCTATAAATATAAGTTTTGGACTCTTTTTGTATTTGCTTTGAATTTTTGCAATATAGTTGTGTGATTTCAATATTATTTGCAATGAAGAATCCATGTGTCTTTTCCATGCTTAGTTACTTGTTTTCCTTACTCTTTCTCCTTGCAATAAAAAGTACTCATGTGTAGGATTAAAATTGTTTAAAACTTCTCTTATTCCATACTTGTGATCATTCGTTACTTCGTACTTAATTTACATATTCGATTTGATCAATTGGTATGTTAAAACTTGTTGTGAATCCATAATCCATAATGACACGGGAGGGGCTATGTATTCCTCAACAAGTAAGAATCACATTAATCTCGTAGATGAGAAGATAATCTATGGGTTAGTATAAATAGATAAGAAGATAAGTTTTGATGGATGTAAATAGGTGATTTTGGGGTGACATGCTAGAACCATAACCAATTTGACTTAGAGTTTGGAACCTAAGGATCAATTAGTCCTATAGAGATGGTATAGTGGGTAATCTAGTGCTGAGAGACTAGAACCTATCCATCATAACCTGAGATTCAAAAACTTAACTCTAAGTTAGCTAATATTCTTTATGCACTCAAAAGGGGTTAAAAAATAAGTATGCTCCTATTTGGCACAAAATTACATTTTAACCTTTAAATGTTTGATTCCTACACTGATTATAATCTTATTGCAAGTGGGAAATGGATTTTTATATAAAAAGTTTTTCAAAATTTAACCTGACTCCTTAGATTAGATTTTTATTTAATTTACTAAACTTTAATTTTAGAGTAAATTAGTGAATTTAGGAAAATAATTTTTTTTGAAAATTTCAAACTAAAACTTAATAATAGTAGACTACATTTTAAACTAAGGGATTTCTTACCTTGCTTCTCTGTGGGATCGATGCTCTGGATCTTAAAGAAAACCCTATATTACTTGAAATGATACATATACTTTTATAGAACCCCTAGTGTGTGACATATAAATTAAATTATAAATTCTTTAATATATCCATTTTGCACACTAGTTGCCTAAAGAAACTGGGTCAAGTTTTTGGCTAGGGAACTAAAGAACTACGTAATTGCGGGTCGGGTCAAGCTTTTTGCGCCGTTGTCGGGGAAGCTACGGTAAGAACTTTAGGATGTTTTTAGTTGAAACTGTATGACTTAGATTTAAAAATTGTAGTGTTATTATCTAATGTGTTTAATTAGTTTATGTTTATTTTAATAAAAATCCAAAATACCAAAAATATTTTTGAGTGCTTAAAGTCCTAGATATCTGTCTTATTAGTTATGTCTTTAGATTTGTTTGTGTAGTTCAGATGCTGCAGAGCTTGAACCCTATGAATCAAAACTAGAGAAAAAAATTAGGAGGATTATAAATCAAAAAGACTCCATGAATTTATTGTAGAAATGGCGGATCAACACGATAATGAAAACTTAGTTTTGAATTATAATACTAGCAACTTCAATAAAGTAAACCCCAATAGAATAGTGAATTTTTATAAACTGTTATGTTGACTATTTTAGCTTCTCAAATTGCAGATATTGCAAGAAAGTTAGATCAATGCATAGAAAGTTATCCTCAAGAACCCTCAGTTATTGAAGAAAATTCATTCAGACAATTGATCAAGACTAACTATTTTGAGACTCGGCTTAAGATATATAATCTTTATTCTGATTATTAGAACCCATGCTGAAAGGATCGTTCCAACTTTAACTGGAATAACAATTTTGGAGGAAGAAACCCGTTGTAAGATAATCAACTTAATCATAAATGTAATTGGAATAATCACGACAATTTTAACGTTGGACTTTATTTTCCTCATAGATTTAACTGCAACCCATAGAATGATGAAGAGTTATTTTTAGAAGATGATGTTATTTAAATGGAGATGCAGTTGCAAAATCAAGGGGTTGCAATGAAGAATATAGACAACTAATTAGAACAGAATGTTAATTCAATTAACAATTATCTTCCAGAGATTTTACCCAGTGATCCTGAGATAAACCCTAAGAAGAAGAATGGTGGGTAAGGTAAAGTTATCCAATTAAGAAGTGGAAGAGAATTGAAGGATGTGGTTCAAAAGAATGTTGAGTTGAGAAAAGAGGAAAAGGAGGAAAAGGAGCTTGAAAGACCAATGGAAAAAATTCTTAAAAAATTAAAAAAATCTATTTCATTAACTGAAATAAATATAGAAACACCACCTCCACCATTTCTTTAGCCCCAAGGGGAAGAATTAGAAGATAACTCAAGACAGAAGAGTAATCTAGTAGAATTTGATCCAGAATCTGAATCATCTAAAGAGAATCCGATCCAAAATTTAGAAGATCTTGAATTATCATATAGAGATCCATTTTTTATAAAATTTAAGGATGATATTAATATGAAAATTGAGAAAATCATTAGAAGAATATTGGATATAGAATGAAACATGAGGAACAATAATATGAATCAATCTGAAAAGGAAAAACTGTTAAAAAAACTAAAATATGAAGATTTAGTAGGAATCACAAGATCCAGAAAAGATTGGGAGATTGATCAAGGATTACTTGATACGATAGGAATCCCTTGTCGGGTTAGCGACGTTAAATCAAGCGCTTCATGGGGAGAACCACATGATTATCTTTGTTCGTGTGATTGTTAATGAGAAGATGTTTTTGTTTATTTGTAGAAATCTGATGTGTAGGTGTCTTAATGTTGTTTGTTTGTGTTCGATAAATATATGTGTGTTGTAGGTGTGATAAAGTAATCATGTAGTAAACCATGTTTGTATTATTGTTTTATGAAATGAATGTTAACGTTGTTTGAGTTAGATAGACTTATATAACAATTCCCTCTATTATTTGCGATCCTAAAAATTATACATGTCTTTTAAACTTAGTACATGTAATAAAGTTTATACTTCCTTTAGTAGTTCAATTTAATTTTCAACATGTATATATCAATTTTAATTTTTCCTCTTGGGGGGAGAGAAAAATTAATTTCAAAGTTAAAATTTTATGTCTTCAAAAAAACTACAAATAAATTTTATTTAAAAGATGATTTTTGTTATGTGGAGTTATCTTAAGATTACTAAAATTTTACTTATAGAAATTCAATAAGAAAACTTAGTAAAGACTATAGTAAAAATGATAAAACAAAAGTTAAGATGTTTAGTAGAAAATAGTAGGGAAATAATTTTACTATTTATAATAGGAAAAATTGAATTTTTAAAAATGAATTTTCAAAAATTTAAGGATTGTTAGAATAATACTTTTTGAAGAATTTAAACTCCATTAAAAATTCTTTTTCTAATATTACATTTTACAGATACAAAATAAGTTTTTAACTTTAGAAAATAAATAGTGAAATTCAAAATCATTGAAAGTCTATCCAGATATAGCAATACTCACATAAAAAAAATAAGAATTAAAAAGATCCTAAAAGAAAAGAAAAAAAAAAGAAAAGAAAATGAAAAGAAAAATAAAATATATGGAGAGAAGCTTGAGGATTAGAACCTTATTAAAAATTGGTTTCACTTGAGTCTTTCTAAGGAAGAAAACTAAGGATTAATCCTAAGCTTACTTCAATAAATTATTAGTAAAATTATTTTCAAAATAGAATTCATAAATTGTGAAATTAATATTTTTTTAAGAATCCAAAGTTTGGAAATTTTCAATTATTTTTGAATTAAATAGAAAAATGAGGATTCTTGAATTCAATACTAAATATTCTGATACATTAGATATTATCTAATTTACTGAAAATTCTTCTAAGTTGGACTATAACATTTCTAGAACAAAATTTTAGGTCATCCTTAGAAAATCCACTAACTTAAATTAATATATTTTCAAAGTTGTAGTGTTACTTGAGGATAAGTAACATTTAAGTTTGAGGGAATTGACATGCCTAAAAATGTGCTACTTTTTTAAATACATTTTGTGTCCATTTTTAATGATATTACACTTTCATGGAATGTATGTTGCAAGTTTTTTGTTTCAGGTACAATAAATGGAGTTTTGGAGAAAATGAAACAAAAATGGTGCAATTTGGAATCAAATAGAGTAAGGAAAAAAATTCCGACCTGGTGCATTTTGATATGTTTCTATATTTAATTTTCTTTACATTCATCACATGTTTTTGAATGAAATTGCACTTTAAAAAAATATTATTTTTATATTTTTCCTGCAGGTATAACACTTGGAGTGGATTGGAGCTGAAATGGGGTGAAACAGAGCAAAACAAAAGCAAATGGGGGTGCTGCCAGTAGGGTGGAGCCTAGGCACTAGAAAGTGATGCCTAGGTGCCAGTCTCGCCTAGAAAACAATGCCTAGGTACCAGAAACTGTCAAGGGGCGGTTTTGGGCGATTTCAGGCTTTTATGGGCAATTTCGGGCGGGTATGCACGCCCCAAGGAGTCATGTAATGAATCTAGATATTTTGAATGCTTCATCATGCACACTTTCAAGCGCACCTTGAATGCTATCATATGCCCACAACAACTGCTTTACATATTTTAGGGATGACTAGCTCACGTAGTGCTTGTCCACTTAAGTGAGTCATATCACTCGATATGTGATCCAGTCATGATTTCCCATCTATGTATGTGCTTTTAATTTGTATTATGCAAATGTGCTTACATATACCTATTTCTTATCTTTCTTATGTTATTGCTACTTTTGGTGCAATCACATCAAGCTTGCAAATCATATGTTCTTATATATGGAATTGGTTTTTGTTTAGTGTGCAACACATGTTTGCTTATATTTTGCTTGAACAACTTTAGTATGCTAACCACCTTTGGAGTTTAATGTGGATGTTCACACATGTTAAAATATGCATATTGTGTTTAATCACTTAGTATGTTGCACATGTTCTCTTGCACTTTTCTCAAGCAACCGTGGCATGCTAGTTTACACTTACATTTTTGCATGTGCTTCACTTAATATATTTCAATGGCAAATTGATTCATTAGATGAGTGGCATGTTTCTTGGTTGTAATACTTAAATGAGCATTGCTTACAAGGATATTTAGAGAGCAATGCGAGTTTTTGTATTATGTCCAACACATGTATGACTGTGCTAAAAATTTAAGAGCCCTAAAATGTGTCATTTTGTATATTATGAACCCACATTTAATAATCTTTTTTTGAATTAAACCATGAATATTTTCTATCATATATTATCTACTTTATTTTAAAATTATATGAGCTAGGCCAATTGTTAAGTTACCTTCTTAAAATGTCATCCCTAAATGACGTTCATTAGAACCCTTGGATCTTTAGGATGAGACCGGTGTCAGCGACCCTGTCAAAGTCATACACTAGCCTACACTCTGTACACACTTTTATGATATGCCTAGGACACCTTGTATTTGGATGCTTACTAGACTAGAGCTAATGTGCAGCTAGGTTTTCATGTCCTAGCTTTTATTTCATGGTTTACTCTTTGACTAGATTTTTTTGTGCGATGCTTTGTGTGCTTATTGGGTGTGAAACATGTGTATTAGTATATATATGGGCAGTCTTCTTGCAGGGTGCCATGTTCAACATGGAAAATCTGTGATAATTTATGCTAATGCCTTTTCTACAAGTGTTGCTAAGCTCACTTCTCACTAGACATGCCTTATTATGCGCTTGCATGTAAATAACCCGTGCTAACCTTTTATATTGCAGGTCGAGTCTCTTTTATACTTATAAATATATTCTTCTTTAGATTCCTTAAGGAGTCTGTATCAGAAAATATGTACGGGCATGAGTTTTGAGGCACTTGATACACCAAACTGTGTGACAAGGACCAAAAGCAGCTTGCATTTGATCTGAATTCTAATAGACGCATAACATTAGGACCAGACATGTATATGCAGAGCATGACTGCTCTTTTACTTTTTTAGTGATAAATTGCTTACCCAATGATCCCTGCCTTATATCATTTATATATTTGGTTTATTAACTTTGAGCTACCTATTGACTTGTTTCTACTTTCTTTGATTGTGGATTATTTGGCGTGCTCATGTGAAATGTAATTTAGGCTCTTTAGGACTAAAATATTATATTTATATGAACATTCTAATAATTAAATATTGAGCTTAATTAAAAGTTAGGATTATAATATCATCACTCTAAAATACGTATTTTTACTTCTTGCTTTAAATTTTTGCATGGACTTTGTGTTAGTTTTAAAATAGTTCATATAGCATGAATATTTTCTATGCCATAGTTAGTAGGGCCTCCTTGCTTAAGATTGCTTTTAGAGAATTGCATTATTCTACATGCCTTGAGTAGAAGCTTCTGTGTTTCTTCAACCCAACTAGTCCGACATAAATTTATACTTAGATGATTGTCTAGCGCACTTAGGCTGTTAGAGGCTTCCCTTACCTAGATGGGGTATAAGTTCTTTACGGAGCAATTTTGGATTTATAGCCACGCCCCTCTTCTCTTTTACATTATATTGGCTTCCTTGCCTTTTATTTGGCGGGTATAAGTACCACACCTTTGAGCTCCACTTTTAAAGAGTCATAGGAAGTAGAGTTTCATTCTTTTGACCTTAGGGCTATCGAGGTCTCCTTGGATGATGCAATTCATGGATTTTTGAAAGGAGTCACAGGTAGGGTTAGGTCGATTATTTTCATGACCAAATAGACTTAGGGTCTCTGTAGTTTGAGATGATGGATCTATAGTATCCTGATCCAACTACCTCTACCAATTTAGGGATTCTCTCTTTTTCTTGATATACTCCTTTGAGCCGTTTCAATCCTTTTGGTATCATTGATATCCTCTCATATGCTCCTTTTGATGATAAGCTGCAACCCGTTTGGGATATGATGATTCACCCTATACAATTATGACCTGGTGTAGGCTTTGAGGTATTAGGATGATCCTATTTGAGATAATTTCATTATTTCATAGGACCCATTTGTTGAGTTAGTACCGCTCGTAGTAGACATGGTAACTCACCCTTTGCCTATGACTTGACATAGACTTTGAAAGCATCAAGATGCTCCCAAATAAGATAACCATCATTTTGGTGACCTATTCACTAGTTATCATGATAACGTAAGCAAGGCCCCTTTTATTGAGAGTGTTCTTGGGTATCTCCCAAGACGTAATTACGAAAGAGATATGTTTCATTGGGAGTGCTCTTGAAATCATAACAAAAATATTTTTATTAGTTCTTTGGATATAAGTGGCTTATGCAGGGATTCTCTTCATGGATATCATGTTTCAAGCTATTTCAATCTGGTTCTGTTTTGATGTATACACTCGACCTATCACAAGAGGATTACTTTACTAATGCCTTCATGTTTTATTTTAAAATTTGTTTATCTATTTTCACCAAATATCCTCATTTTCAATTCCTCTCCTCTTCAAGTTATTTATAAGATTTGAGAGGGATATTTATTTAAAAAAGAAAATCATACGACAATATATAAATAGATGAGCTGGTGACTTCGAGTTTTTTTTAGAACTAAAAATAATTTGGCGACTCTACTTGAATGAGTCTCCCTCTTCATATTAAGAGCCTTCCTTATATTATTGTGACTTGCTATCTTTCCTTGTGTCACTGTTGAGACCATGTGAAACCTTGGATTTTGAATCTATGTGTCTACCACTATGGTTAGTGACTCGACGTTATTCAACCCCTTTTTTTCACCCTGGTCATTTCAGTTGCTGCATCTATAACGTGTTAATGTTGTCATCCATTTTGATTGATGTTTTTAACCTTTTTTTGAGTTGATTAATGGAAAAAGATAATCAAAAGAGGATCATGATCAAGACTTCTAGGGCAAACACTATTTCCTTTCCCCCTAGCATTTTATGTGCTCTTAAAGGGACTACTACCTTTAGTTCATCGAGAACCCTCTCCAGAATACATTGGGTAATCCTAGTCATATTGAGGCATCTAGTATGTGCCCTCCCTTAAAGAAGGGGAGTCATGCACATAGAGCTACTTCGGCTATGGTCGCTCACAACATGCCAACGTCTTTTGCAAAGAAGTGGTCGATGCCTAATGGAAATACATTGTAGTGCCCGTCCGTATTCTCCACACTATCATGAGCTTATTAATGCTCAAGATGTCCCTGCAGTTGATCTAGAGGATCAAAACAAAGATGAAACTAGTGCTCTCCTACAGAACCAGATTGCCCTCCTTGTGGCGCAGATAGCAACTTGCAAGTTGATAAAGCAAGGTTATTTGCGGTTTCCCACCCTACACAGGGTGAAATGCATCCAGTAGTTCCATTTGCACCTCCTGAACCTACTATATATGTTCATGTCACTTCTTCTGATGTTACTCAATGTGAGCATCATTTTAATTCTTTTTCTCTTTTTTCTTTTTTTTGAAAGAGTCGCTAGTTTGTTCATCATTGTATACTTCCCTTATCTAAAAAGTCTTTCTTTAAGATCATATGAATGATCAGGAGAAAAGAGGGCTTAGAAAAACATGACATATAATAAAGGCAGATAAACAAGAGAAAGAACATGAAGAACTTCATGCAAAAAACCTCGTGAGGATAAGGTCAAGCATGTACGTCCGAACATGATCGAATAAAAACAAATTGTGTCAAATCTCTATGAAAGAATGCCTAAGAAAGTCGCCAACACCCACAAGACGCAAAAAATTTCACAAGCTTTCTTGAAGATCTGACAGGGACAAAACAAGAGCATTCACTCATTCATCACTCGTTTCTAGGAGAAAATGTTAGCAGTACGAGATCTATAGCCCACAATAGCTCATGCCACCCTAGCTCAAGGGTTGCAGGAAGGACCCTTCCGGTATGCTTTGGTTTCATTAACCAAAAAAAACTAGTCGAGTTGTTGAAGATGGCCAACAATCACATATCGATCTAGGAGTACAACTCCACCCATATTTCCTCTAGAGCAGAATCCTCCACTCGTCACCAATAGAAAAGGGATCCCCTACACAAAAGGTAAAGACCAAGGGATGACTCGTGTCATTTCGTTGTCAGTGATACAAAGGCACAACTACCTAGAGATCATAGATCAACAGATAAAACATACACCTAAGGAAGTCAAACTCGATATCCTAACCAACAACCGACTCGATACAATTAGCTCCTGCTGCTTAACCATGTATTATCCAAGATGACTCCATTGACGGTTTTGATGGCAGAGATATTGGAAGCCATTAAAAATAAGTACTTGAAGAGAGCGCCCATGATGAAAATCGGAGCTTACCTTTGGAACTTGAAGTAGCATCATGGCTTTCATAGGGATCACAACCACGACATAGAGAAATGCTGACAACTTTGAAGCATGGTTGAGGAGTTGTTCAAGTTGGAAAGCTAAAGAAGTTTGTAGCTCCAGAAGCGACGACCTAGCTTTAAGGGAAAGCTCTGATAAAGAAAATTTCATATGATTCAGTCCACATTGTTGGCATAGTCGCTGTCATATTCGTAAGAGGTGAAGACTCGTCTCATCGAGCTAGCTTGAAGAGGCTTAGGTCCGGAGAACTATGCTCAACCACCATTGCTCTCAAATGTAGCTCGCATCCCCCCATTGCCTTCACCGACGATGATCAACCCCTGAACGGGAACTTCTACAACAACACCATTGTCACTAATGCACTTATCAACAACTACCAAATTAGTTGCATTATTATTGACATTGACAAGTTGGTGAATCCTCTATTCAAATGATTGTCCAATTAATGGGTTTCAGAAATGACTTGTTTTCCAACCACGGCTCAAGGCCCACCCTACAATTTCTCAAGGGAGAAGGAAACATTGAGGACCATAGCTCAGTTGGTCACTTGAGGAGAAAGCAATAAATAATTTACAAACATGAAGGACTTCCTAATGGTTGACTCACCACCCACTTATAATGCCAACTTCTTGCCCCCTTGCTCAACTCTTTCAAGGTCATCACCTCAACTTGCCAAGTTGCGGAGAAGTTTTCAGACAATAGGGAAATGATCACTATCTGAGGCAATTTGGAGCAATCCCACACCTGCTATCTCTGAGAGGTTGGAAGTGTTGAGCAAGAGCCGCTCAGGTTCAAAAATCTACGTTAATGTGTCTTGAGACTAGTGAGATCACTCATCAAATTCCGATGAACGAAGACAAGCCAAGTAATTTTTTTCTAATAAGCGGAATTTTTGATGCAGAGTCGAAAGATATGTTGATCAAAATCCTCCAGGACCACTGAAATGTCTTTGTTGTTCTACCACTTAGATGTTAGGGATACCAATCGATGTTTCTTGTCACAGCTTGAACGTCAATCCAGAGGCTCGACCGATGAAGCATAAGATAAGGTCCTCGGCCATCACCATAGCTGAGTCAATTAGAGAACATGTTCATAAGCTACTAAAGGCCAATTACATATGACAGGTTGAATATCTGACATGTGTGTTTAACGTGATCATGGTACAAAAGTCAAACAACAGGTGTAGGATATGTGTGAACTTTACAAACCTGAACATCGTCTGCCCGAAAGATTACTACCCCATGCCTTGGATCGACGTGCTTGTGGATGCAACAGTCGACCGCTCTATAATGAGCTTCCTTGACACGTAGCTTGCTAACACCAAATAAAGATCACCCGATCGATGTAGAGAGAGCATATTCATCACGATGTTGTGTATTATTACAATGTAATGCTTTTCAGGCTGAAAAGTACTGACACTATATACCAACAAATAATAGATATAATATTTTATGAGTACAAGAAAAAAAAACATTAAAGTGTATGTGGATGATGTGCTAGTAAAAAGCAAAACACCCAAGCAACTTATAAAGAAACATTCGAAAAACTTAAGAAAATTTAACATGAGGCTCAACCCACTCAAGTGGACCTTCGGGGAGTTCATAGGTAAATTTTTAGCTAACTCTTAATAACATAGGGGATAAAAGCCAATAAAAAAAAAGTACAGAGGTTGATAAACATGTCATCCCCTTGAAACACCAATGAATTGCAAAAATTGGCCGGTCGAAATGTAATTCTAAGCCAGTTTATCTCGAAATCAGGCAAAAATTGTGCAATATTTTTTGAAACTGTGATAAGCGAAGAACTTCGTTTAGTCAGATGAATGTGAACAAGTGTTTATAAAGCTGAAAAAATATTTAGTATTACCAACACTCCTCTGAAGCCCAAAACTAAACAAAAAACTATGTCTATACTTGGAGAAAATATTGGGTACGTAATCTGCAGGTGCGGATTACATTGAAATGAGGAGAGAGAAAGGAGGAGAGAGAGAGGAGAAAATGATGTTTTCTCTCTCCTCATTCAACGTAATCCCCACCTGAGGATTACATACCAATTATTTTCTCCTATACTTGGAGGTTAGACCTGAAACCATCAACTTGGTTTTAGTCTGAGAGGAACTGGGGAAGCAGTTCCAGGTATACCATGTCAGTTGGGTCCTCAGAGGTAGCAAGCTTAGGTACCCCATTATAGAAAAACTAATAATTGCTCTTGTTATTTCACTCTTAGTCTTCACCAATATTTTCAGATGCATTTGATTATGATAATCACCGACCATCCGCTCAAACCTGTCCTCACTCGATCGGAGCATTTCATTCGGCTCCTCAAACGGGCAGTGGAACCCAACGAGTTTTCCATCTCCTACATGCCACGAATCACAATCAAAGCACAAGCGATAGATGTTTTCTTTGAGATATTTTTTTTTAAACCAAGTGAGTCGGGCGAAAGAGTAGCTGCCAACAACCAAACCTAGTATATCGATGGAGCATCTAGCCCAATAGGGGTTGGGCTAAGTCTTGCTCTGACTAATCTGACCAAAGAACATTTGTACCATTCACTCGGAGTCGAATTTGAAGTCGCCAATAGTCAGGTTGAATATGAAGCTCTAATTGCTTGGTTGTGTTTTCTTACGAGATGGGTACTCGATATCTCCAAGTGAAATTAGTCTCACAAACAGCGTTGAATCAAGTAAAGAACAATTCAAAGTGGAGGACGATGATGGTCTGGTATCTGAGCAAAGCCAAAATGGAGATAGTGAAGTTTTAATGCTTCAAAATCTAGCATATCACCATAGAGAGAAACCAAGTAGCATACCTCCTATCCAAGTGCATCTGCTTGAGGTAGGGATGCCTCAAAAGCTTGTTTGAACAACCATTGAAGAAGCCCAAGTGATGAAACTGGATATCAAAGGGCCAACTAGGGTGGATTCTTACATCTTCTACCTTGAGACCTAGAAGATCTTAGAAAACGTTACCGACCCAAAACAATTCAAAATCAAAATAGCCCAGTATCGTTTTGAATGAAGGAAAACTTTCCCAGAGATTAGTCACATCGCTATGCTTGCAATCCATAAGAGAAAATGAGGCAAAAGATATCCTTTGAGAGGTACACTTGAGGGAGTGGGAAAGTCGCTGTAGAAGAAAGACTTTAGCATACTGAGTACAACGACAGGATTATTTCTGGTCGACGCTTCTAAAATATGTCGAGAAATTCTCAAGAAAATGCAAGCAATGTCAAAAGTACGCACCACTATAATATCAACAAACACATAAACTATAATCCATCATCAGCTCATGGCCCTTCGTCGTTTAGGGAATCAATAACCTCAGACCCTTTCTGTCATCACTATACCATTGTAAATTCATTCTTGTTGTTGTGGATTATTTTTCTAAGTGGATTGATGCCCAAGAACTTGCTCGAATCACCGCATCAGTTGTTTGGAATTTCATCCGAACGGATCTGATCATTCATTAAGGATTATCACTGCTTATCATCACAGACAACGAGATGCAATTTGAAAACCAGGGAGTGAAAGATATCTGCAAAAGTCAGAGAATCAACTTGAAATTTACATATGTGCATCACCCTCAAACAAATGGGCAAGTCGAAGCATTCAACAAGATTATCTTAAACCTAATGATGAAGAAGGGAAATTGGATAGAGATTCTCCCGTCCGTCATTTGGGTGGTTCAAAGGACGCCTTCTACAATGATCAGACAAACCCCATTTATGTTATCACATGAGACAGAGACGATCTTCCTAATCGAATGCAATCATCATAACCATGAGTGGTGACAACCTTAGCATTTGACGAAGCAAAATTAAATGAGTAGCATGAAGCAAAAGACGGGGGAATGATGCTCACGTTTGACCTTGACGAGATGATTAAGCTCTTTGGCAAGAGGAGGTAAAGAGGCAGATGACTTAGTATTACAAAAGACACGTCTGAGAGAATACCTTTGTCATCGAGGGCCTCATGTTGAAGAAAGCCAACACAAATGCGTGAGGACAATCTATTAGAAAGCTAGACCAGATGAGGGTCGAACCCTTCATCATCTCGATAAATAGGTTGCCATCATGACATACAAGAAGAAGACATGCACAGGAAAAGCGGTGCCTCAAACATTGAGGGAGATGTCTTGAAGAGATTTTATCCTTGGAAAAATTTTGTATCTCTATGAGTAAAAATGAAAGCATTATCATTACAAACCTCGTATTATGTTGTTAATTACATGAAAATTTTGATTAATACAATTTTGTTAATTGTACACACGATTCCAAGTTTGGCCGACACTTGGGGAAAACTAACAGCGAACGACGTCCAATTGGTAAAAATATTTCAAAAACAACAGCTATGTGCGACATCTGATCAGTAAAGATTTTTCAAAATAGATAGAGATGAATAAGCGTTTGATCGGTAAAAAATAACTAAAATTGACCGACAACAAAGATTAACAACCGATTGGCAAAATGCACAACAACCGACCTACAATACTCATGTATCATAAAAGCTTATGTTTCCTAACTCAAAGCAGGTCAAACTATGGTGGTGATTCCCTGCCCATTAGTGATAAGATCCGCGGCAGGTAGCGTACGATCATCCCATCAACAAATATCGTCGGTTACCCCCACAAAAGGTGTGATAAGATCCGCTTAATATGTCTAGCATTAACTGTGGCTCAACTAAGGCGACAACCTAACCAAGCGACTGAGACATGAGAAGTGCAAGACTTGAGTCGAGCAATAACTCGATAAAACCAACTGAAGGCATTCTTAAAAAAAGATGATAAATCAATCATAAAAAACATTTATCACAAGGAAAATAAAATAGGCAAAATAAAAGAAATGAAGATGGAAACTAATCAAAAGCTTTGCTTTATTTCAGGATTGAGAATTTATAACGAATTTTCTATACGGTTTTTTAAAAAGAATTTCCTATATGTTTTTTTGCAAATATTCAAAAAGAAAAAAGACAAATTATGCCTATGTTACAAGCGAAGCCAAACGCGATTCAAATATTTGAAGACCCCCGACTCTCTTCACTGCTGCCCGCCTCTTTTTTACCCTCCTCCGAGTCAAAAAGTAAGATAGTGAATTTATCCAAATCAACCCACTCGGGGGGAGATCAGCTTTGCTTTTGTCAAATAGTTGTAAGGACAATCCTAACATGAGCTGCACAGCGAGGAGTTCCACCTACCAAGGGTGGGAAGAAAACTCGACGAATAACTCATTAGGGTTCTTCATTATCCCCATCTTCTCCTTCAAGGCTTATTTCACTCCTTAAGCAGTCGACAACAACTCTGACAGTCTGAGTACTTCGGCTTTAGCCACCTTTGCTTGATTTTTTGCCGCAATCACCCTATCTTTTGTCTTGGCCAATTTATCCTCAGCCTCCAACAATCAACTGAAAGTGCGGAGCCTCCCAAGCCATCAATTGATAATGGCTTGATCATCTAGCCCATATTTAAGACACTTTGCTGGTGAAGGATCTTCTCGAAAGCTCAGTATCAAATCACATCTGTGATGGTAGATAGGTATAAAGTTATCGCAGGGGAATCCAAATACCAATAATCAGAGCTAGTAGCTCAATTTCGCCCTCTCGGCCTGCATTAAGACCATGCAGGGAGTAGGCAAGACACTTACATCGATCACAAGAGCTTTCCCCTTACAGTGGTGCACCTCCTCTTCCTGACTGGTTGGCTCGGCCTCAAACTCAAGTTTACTCAGGGCAATGGGAGAAGGGTGACTGGCTTCACCCCTAGCTGACAGCATAATAAATGTCAAAGTGGCCGACCGAGAGGTAATTGATCTTGCTTTCTATCTTTATTCCAAGGACTCCCCCTCAGCACCCCTCGATTCTAATCGGCATGAGGTCATTTCAGCTTCTTGATGTTGTGCATCTGAAGGACTTGTAACCAACATTGTGCCCTCACAGGTGACGTCGAAGCACCAGAAGCTTATTGTGCAAAATTTTCAATCGACAAGTCTTGTGTCACGGTAGAGATTTGAGCCGACAAATAAATGGCAAGTCTGGTCCACTCAACATTCTTCCGCTAAGAACCAAGAAACGAATCAGACGACCCAACTGAATCTGTCGACGAGACCACTTTGCTTTTCTTAGCACGATTTTCTTGCTTTCACCTTCCAGACAATATTGCTCTTTCGGTCTCCCAAAACCGACAAGAAGCACTTCCTTACTAGTGGAATCAATCAGAAGATTCAACACATTTTCCATGATAGTGATTGAAAGCCGACTGATTCATACAAGAAAAGACGCAAAACAAATACGGAATGTCAAAAAGTCATCACATCATATTTATAAAAGCCAAAAGGCACAAAAATCAATGGAATTCAATAATTGAATCATTAATTAAATAATAAATGCTATCCATTTTCACATTGAATTCTCGTACTTTTATCGTTACGTCTCTTTCAAAAAAAGAAGAGAATCAAAAACAATAATATATACATAAACAATGTGTTACCGTTGATCCTAACGAGATCTAATGAATTGACAGGAAGAGAGTACGACAAATGAGTGTCTATCGACAGAAGACAAAGTGGCTCATTTATGTAATTTGATGTATTCTTACGATCCAAAGTAAAACCAAAATTGTCCGAGTCACAGAGAAGACTGAATAGCTCGAATCCATGCCACTAGGGGTGTAAACGAGCTAAACAAATATATATATATATATAATTGATTAGTAGTATTTCGAGCCAAAACGAGCCGAACACAAACAAACTCGAGCTCAAAAATTGTGTTCGTGTTCGGCTCGTTCACTTAATCAGCCGAACACGAGCTGTTCACGAACAAAGAGTTCTTTTAACAACCCTAATCATGTAGTCATAAGACATAAGATAATAAGGGTTTGAGCAAGATTTAAAAATTATTATTTATATTAAAACATCATTTGAATCTTATTTAATAAATTTTATTCTATTTTTTTAATCAATATTTTAATTGATTATAAATCTTTGTAGTCTTGTAGTCAATTAGATTTTTTTAAAAATACTACTTAATATATATATATAAACTTGATGAGTAGTATTTCAAGCCAAAACGAGCCGAACACGGACGAACACATCTTAGTTCGTGTTCGGCTCGTTAACTTATCGAACAAAATTAACAAACCGAACACGAGCTGTTCGTGAACAACGAGCCGTTTTGACAACCCTACATGCCACTCGATAAAAAATGAGACAAATAGACATTTAAGCCACCTGACATGAAAAAGCAAACACGAGAAAAGGTCTAGCCCCTTGGGTATCAAAAAGTTACCCGTCAATTATCTGAAACCGACAACCAGACTAATTTAATTGACCGAGCCACTCCTGCCAAACAGAAGACAATTGATCTCAACCGACTGACAATATTGACTAAACCCGACCGATTAAATTGGCCCTGTCAAACCGAAGCCATACAAACTCAACAGATCAAGCTAGAGAAGCCGAGCAATAGACTAATATTTGTGAAATATCA
Organism: Phalaenopsis equestris; assembly: GCF_001263595.1. Taxonomy (NCBI): domain Eukaryota; kingdom Viridiplantae; phylum Streptophyta; class Magnoliopsida; order Asparagales; family Orchidaceae; genus Phalaenopsis; species Phalaenopsis equestris. Next base: position 424,066 of record NW_018164955.1, read on the forward strand.
ATATAACCTTATACAACTCTCATTAAAAAAAATGGGGAAAAAAATGTAGCATCACCATGTTATACTCTTCCCTATAAATGAAGGATCATTCATGAACATCTTACTATTGATTACCATTCACTATTCTATGTCTCGTTCTCTCATTTCTTACGCACTATTCCTTGGGGTGTTATTAACAGGCAAATCAGGATTCAACAAAATCAATTTGGTAAAATAGAATGATTAACGTGAAGAAATATAATTCTCTTATATGCAATTAACTAAATATATACAATTTATAAAATTTATATATTCTTATGCTTTATTTGTATTAGTTGAGTTATTATAAATATCAATTTTTCCTTTCATCATGAGAGCATGACGTCTATCCTCAAAGCCATTTCCATAAATTTCTTCTTTAAAGGAGTAAAGGAGCAATGAATATAATCGAAATTTTAATTTAAATTCCTCTTTCCCAGTTTCTGCTAGCGACCCTTACAAATCAAAACACGAAGCATCCCAACCTTTAAATAATGCAGGAACAAGTGTAGTAGCACATTGAATTAAATAATTAATTAAATATTAAAAAAACATATATATATATATATATATTGTTTGTCTAGAACAAGGCCTTAGAAAAGCAACCAAAAAGAAGGGAGGAACACAGAGCAGCAGCCATAGAAAGTCAAGAATACCTGCGGAGCAATCACCCGCACAATCAGAGGTTTTTCTGGAAAGCCAGCTTTGTGTTCGGGCCAACTAGAATCAAAAGCCCAGAACAACAGCAGGCCCCTTCCATCCGCCTAACAGCTGCTTCTGTTCTGCACAGTAAATAAAATGGCTAAGAAACACATAATTAAGTGATCTGCAACTAAATAAACAAATAACCAAAAAGAAATATAAGGGGGGGTCTTTACACTCAGCACACAATTCTTATGTATGTACATATCCAACATCCAAATTTTTATAATTATATGCATAGCACTCAAATTTTTAAAATCATAAAAAAAGTACTACTATCACCTACTTTCAAATAGTGAAATACACGTCTCCATGCATAGGTTTATCACACCAAAGTGTTATAAATATAAATATTGAAGTTTAGGTGTTAGATACGTAAATACATAAGAATCTTGTGTTATGCAAATTTCCTGAAGCACAATTATATTTGGCATTTTGACTGGATAAATGCTATAAACATTCAACCAAAGGGTGATCTCATACAGTTTATTATGTCTCCTCAGAGTAGCTTTCTTCAATGAAGCATTCATTCTGTTACATTGTCAAAGTGTGGCTAAACTTCTTCTTTCAAAAAGAAAAGGTAACTTTGACATATATATAACAGGAGAAAGGCCATCTCATCATCTTGCTGATCTATTCATCAGAAGAATACTGAAACTGAAAAAATTTACACACTATAAAACTATAACGAATCTAACCTGTACAAGAAAAACAGGAAAAAGGAAGGCCTTTACAAAGCAAAACCAAGTCAACCGAAGCCAAAACCTTCACTAGCTTCATGGATGGCAAGCAACAAACGTTCTTCTAATTGCTCCTTGGATGAATATTCGGGTAAGTCGAGCTGGTTGAAACTGTGTGCATAAGTGAACATGATAAGCAAAGGGGATTAAGGAATCTAAAAAGTTTAAAAATAGGAGCAACAAAAGCATTCAGTATAAAAAATAACCAGGTATGGGCGGATGGAAGTCTCTCAGGAGCACCATATGCCTTGTGGATTTGAAACTTTTGGGAGCCAGATATTCCCTGTAATGCCTTGAATCCTTCCAATGGAACCTAAATTCCCAAAAGAAATTTTGATCAGAGAGATTATGCAGAAAACACCTCCCAATAACTGCCACACGATCTGTAAATGAAGCATTTTATGATACAGAGATTTCTCCCATCTTCCTGTCCCTCAAAATCACATCTAATTTGACATTCTCAAAAAGTAATCATGCCTATGTTAGCGCTTTTTAATTTTCCTACACTTAGATTAAAAATAAACAACATTGCTAGCTTGACAACATTTTTATAACTACTGATACACACAACAAAATTTTTTTAGGGGGTACTTAAATAGATACCACCAATTCCTATGTCTTTACATACCTAACAACTATATTTACTTCTAACATTTATACCACCCAAATCTTTCATATCACATCAGAAACACCACATTTTTAACTTTTAAAAAGTTAAATACATCTTTTCATGCATAGGTAAGGTTGTGTGCATGTAAAAATTGAAATTTAGATGTTAGGTACAGAATTACATAGGAATTGAGTGGTATGTATGCAAATCTTCCTTTTTTATGTTGCGTGACCATACTTCAGATCATGTTCAGCAACCTCCATAAAAAAGGGCAGCCCAAGATTAAGATCACGGCCTCCAAGACAACTTCCATTTAGAGGGAAGACAGTTGCCAAACCGCATTAGAGAACAAGAATGCTAATGGAATAAACAGTCAGAAAACGCCATTACCTTTGATGTTCCAGTCACAAACTGCAAAAATCTCGCCATGTCTTCCTTGTTAAATAATTTAACTACCTCCCAGAACCAATGAACTACAGTTGATGCTGTGGTATAGCCGGTGTACTCAGTGTTGGCTTTTAGATCATCAACTGAAGCGATGCACAAGTCAATAAAACTTAGAAAGGTCACAAGAAATTTATGATACAGACTGCTGCAACAAAGCGCTGACAATCTGGAAACCATGAATAAGCATCAAATACCACTGACCATCAATTTCCGGAAGTCCACTGATCAGAAGTTCAAGCTCCTTGTCATTAAATATTGAAATGAGATCCCGCGGAACTAATTCATCGAAACCTTGCAGGAAGGAATTTATTTGAGGACGAATGGCTGTACTCAACCTGTGTTCTGCTACAAGGTCCACATACTCATTCTTTGTCTCTTCAGTTACCCTGATATTCCTCCCTCCAGGTTTAAGCTCGTAATCAGTAACCTTCACCAGATTTTAAAGAAATTCCTTAGAATAACATGATCAAGTTTATCAAGTCAAAGAAAACTTTTACAAATTCTAAAAGTTTTGTTAGGATAAAAATATTCAGCACAAAAGAAGAAAACAAACACAACATAATTCGTTAGCATGACTGCAAAAAATTTAAGCTATTCAAAGAGATCTACCAAAGTCTAATACCACAACAATCAAAATATTCTCCAACACATCGAGAGGAGTAATGAAAAGATTATATTTCATTCATTTTTTGGAAATATGGACAAAACAATAACTTCATCAACAATTGGAGATAGGAAGAAGCGAACTGCCTGCTGCACTAGTCTTTTTTCAAAGCTGAAAGCCCAAAACTTCCGATGCTTTATAAAGTTTAAGCAAGCACTATCATAGCCACTTCAGTTCTCTCTATTGAAACAAGAAATACCTCCTCGCAAAGGTCAAAGACTCCTACCTCCTATAACAAAAGACAAAAACACTACAAAGAAAAAGACAACCAGTATCACAGCCATTAATGTTCTTTCTGCTAAAAACTAGAAACTTCTCCTCAGATGGATCTAAGATTCTTCCCCATAAAAATGGACATAAAACTCCTTTTCTCAGTTGCTACAGAGCTTCGGTTGCCATATTTTTCCACTGGCTACAACGTTCATGTCACTACAGTAGACTAGTTGCAATAATGCATACTATAGTAGCTAAACCTTGCTACAATGGCAGTTGACTACACTTCGTTTTGCATGAGTATTACCGTGTATAACTTTCTATGCTTGGGATGCTAGAGTAAAGCAAAAGGGGATACATAAAGATGAGAATCTACACGAGTTTGAAAACTCCAATAACACCACATGCAAGAAGATAAGATCTCACAAACCTATCATAATTAAGCACATGATTTAGATTCTCACGTTATTCTTGACTCAGAACAAACTAAAATTAAATCTCATTCTAGAATTTATAATAACAAGAATTATTGCATGCCATATTAAAACAAATCTATTTAAAAAGAAAAACTTCATATCGCCCAACCATTTCTCTCTTAGAAATTAATTTTCAATGTACTTAGAGAAACATCACCCCAAAGAATATTTTTGAACTCTCAAAGCCTGGAGGGCTAAGCATTGCACAAATTCACCCAATCAATATTATGTTTTATCCGAACGCCTGCGAAAAATATCAACACACATGTTGCACTCTTAAAAAGTTCCATCAATATCGAGTGTTTACTTGCCACTAAATTCATACCTCCAAACGAGTTATGTCCTTCCTCTAGGTATTGCACAAGTAATACAGCTGTGAGAAATAAAACTCAAAATTCATCTAAAAATCATTTGAAATTTGAGTCAGATCAATATCAGCTTATCATGCTAATGTTAATTAACAAGCCAAGGTATTTGGCTTGAACCTAATTTTGAATAGAGCTTAAACACAGGTGAGTCGCATATTAATTGATTCAAGCCAGCACAAATAAAATAATATATAAAATATTTTTGCTTAGTCCAATGGTTTAATGAAACTTACATTCATACAAATGACTGTGAAACTATACTCAGAGCCTACATGGCAACGCAGCATGGTCCACAAAACATATTACTTGTTTCTGTGAAATAAAAAGAAGTGATCATAATCATTAGTTTTGATCAGAAGATTAATATTTCATAATAAATCTAATACAATATACATATACCCTAATCTAACGCCTAAACAAAAGGTGGAGATGACAGCCCAATGAACTTAAAATCCCTTAATCACTCTCCCAAATCTTGCCCGACCCAATTTTACAATATAACTTTTCCTACCCTCTCTCATATCTCACCCTTTGCTTGCAACCCCACATAGTTTCAACTTTTACCCTTTCTCATCGCTCACCCTAGCCTCTACTAATTCCATCTCCTCTTATATCTCTGGCAATCTTGCCTGATCTTCTCTCGTCCACAACTCCCAATTTATGGCCCCATATCTCTTCTAATAAAAATTTTTGCTTGTCATTCAACCCCTAATCTAAAATCATATTAATTTACCTAGCCTTATTTAAACTTCTTATATTGTTTATATGTTTATTTTCAATTACCTGTGCTTCGATTTTATTTACGAGCCATTCCTTTTTTTTTTCCTAGAAAGATCTAATATCTTAAAACTTTGACGAGCTTGGGTTTTCCTATCTCCATGCATGCACATCTTGGCATTGTTTGTAACTGAAATAGAAAAATTTTTAAAAATAAATATAAAAATCGATTAGATGTATAACCTTTGAGCGGTTCGACTATTAGAAGACGAAGAGAGACTCTTTTCGTTGGTAGCTTGCAGAGATCAGGCGAGAATGAGAAAAAGTGCAAGAGCAGAAAAAATTGAAGGTGGTGTCATTTCCGGTCCTAGCTTGCAACTTCCTCGAGGAGTTTCACATCCGATGCCATCGTTGAGCCAAGGAGAAGCCATCATGCCCTAATACGAAAGAAAAAGAAGAAGAGCAAAGGAAGCCTTAATAGAAGAAGAAGCCGAAGGAGGAAGGATTCTGCGGCTTTCCCTATCATGTGAAACTTACCACGCTCGATCGGCTAGGAGCAATAGAGCAGGGAGGAGATTGACTCGCCTTTAGGGTTTAAGTCAGACCCCATTCCTAGCCATGTGAAGGAAGGGAGGAGGCGTTGTTGTGTTGTTGTTGGAGTTGAGCCATGCTCGAAGGAAGCGGAGCTCGATCCCTTTCTAAGGAGAAGCTCACATGCTGTGGGAAGAGGGAGCTTGTGCGTGTGTGTTGGAAGGAGAAAATTTACTGTCCGAATGCAGCTCTACGTGCGGACCCCAATAATATGTCGTCACGTATGCTACATCGCGGATGTTTTTTCGGGGTTATTAAAGTGGAACCACGGAACTTATTTTAGAGTTATTTCGGGGTTATTGAAGAGAAACTCATACATGTCACTTAATAACTCCAAAATAATCCTGAAATAACCTCAGCGCTTCCACTTCAATAACCCCGAAATAACATCGCGGAGGTTATTTCGAGAGCAACTCATATATTCCACTTCAATAAACCCAAAATAGCCCATAAATAACTTGAAAATAACCTTCGCGGTGTTATTTCGAGGTTATTGAAGAGAAACTCATATATTCCACTTCAATAATCCCGAAATAACACTGCGAAGGTTATTCCAAGTTTATTATGGAGTCCACAGTTCCACTTTAATATCTTTTTAGGTGGGCCCGAAATAACACCACGGAGAGCTATGTTCGGAGCCCGGACAGAAAATTTTTATGCTAGAAGGGCAGTCAGTTGAAGGATTTAAAGATAATTTTAAGATTTTTAATAAAATCATTATATATATATATATATATCTGTGTGTGTGTGTGAGCACGTGTTTAATGAAAAGTTTTATTGAATCAAGACTCTAAGTAATGAAACTTTGGCCTGGAATGAGAAGTTGGTGAAGTGTGCGAGCAAAGAGAGGGAGATCAATTCGAGAAGCTTAGGAGGTAAATGTTAATATTTATATTTTTATTAGAATAAATTATATAATTCTTTAAATTAATGTTATTGAATTTTATTTAATTAGGAAGTGTGAAAATATACTGATAAATCTTTGGGTTTCGAGGAAGAAGGCAAAAAAATTTGAAGTAAAAAGAGGTTAGTCTTCTTAATCATAAAATCCTCACATAGTTAAATTATTATCGATTATTAAATATTACTTTAGAAAATATATGAGTTTTAATTTGGTGAATTGATTTAAAGATGCAATGAGTATTAATTGAAGAATAAGAAAAGAGTCATCCAAGTGAAAAATAAAGACATTCAGGTTTCAGGAGAGTGATTATTTTCTTATGTATTAAATTAAGGTGTTATTAAATAAGGAACTGCATTATTGCTTCATAGAATGCTTTTATAATCAGAGACATGGTCTGAATTAAAAAAATTTATGAAAATAATGAAGTGAAATGAAAAAGGATAAAGGCAGTTTCAATGACCTTATATAGAAGTAATTAAAAAAAGTGATATGTAAAAGCTATAGTCAATCATTATTACTTCCAGATGATACGGCAGAGTATATGATGTACCCGTGCAGGATAAAAAAAATAAAAATAATAAAGTTGTATCTTCGGGCACAAAATTTGAGGGTACATATGGGTAAAATTTTGAGCATAACTTCAAATATGAAGGTAATCTTGATAAGTCTCATAAAAAAGTTAAAGGTGTAAATACTTAAAATAAAATGAGAATGCATAAATTTAAAATGAAAGCTTGCAGTTTTATGAAGTAACGAACTACATTTCCTCTGGTCATTCATACATGGCATTTGTATATGAATTTAATAATATTAAAATTAAAATTGCTCACTAAGTTGTGAAAACTTAGTATTGAATTTAATTGTCTTTCAGAAAAAAAAAAAGTAGATTGATATGTCTAACAAAAGAGATTAAATTTACAGAAGGATGAGTACTGTTGATAGATATTATGATTGTAGTTGTTTTGTACTATTAACTTCTGTGCAGAGATATTGGTGTATGTGTGGATTGAAATGCTTTACTTGCAAGGTATGTAGTTATTTCTGGGTATTTTGATTTGTGTAGTGCGCTTTGTAGTTTCTTAATAGCTCATTTATATATATTGGAAGTTTGAAAATCTATGGAAATTAAAATAAAATTTAATACAATCCGATGACTGTCCTTATCTTTGTTAATTCTGAGCTATCAGGTCGGGATGTCACATTGATATCTCTTGTTTGGCCATAGACATTAGTTTTTGGTACATGCATTCCAAGTCATAACATCCTCTTTTATTATTGAGTTCTCTCTCTCTCTATCTCTCTCTCTCTCTTAGGTTGAATAATGTGCATGCTTCAACAATCCAGAGTTTCGTCTTAATGATTATGGAAGCATACTTCTAATTTACGATATGGAATGAGAGCATTTAAAGAACCTTTAGGAGCCCCTAGCTAGCTCTTCCCCTAATCTTCAATGCATGCATGTTAGTATATGAAAGTTCGGTCATATCTTATTCTTGATTTTCATGTTTTAATCCGTTTTTGTTAATTGCAAATTTGTTTGTTTGCAGGTAAAGTGGCACACCAAGTTTTACTAATTTGCTAAGAGGCTAACGAAATAGCAGTACATTAAGATTGACTAATCTAATATACACGAAACAAATGTATGTCAAAATTTCTCTATGATCATTGTTCTAAATATCAATCTTTTTTTTTTTAAACTATGTACAAATTCTAGATGATTTAGTTCTTAATAGCTTTGATTGTTATCGCTTAACATAGATATTTTATAATCCATGCTCTTCCATTATGCTTGCAATTGTGTTGGCTTGAGTGACTAATGATCCCAATCCACACATAATGCAAACACATAATAATGTCTTTATCATCCTCGCGTTCTTGTACTTCACCGTTTAATGCATCACTGGCATCAGTAATGCTTCTTTTGCTTCCAGCAACGAATCTCCAAACTTCAAACCAAACTTTAACGGCAGAAGTATCTTAAACAGTGATGCTTTTCTTGAGCCTAAACCACGTAAAAATATATTCGCATATGCAAGAAAATTCATTTGCTCGAATAATTATTATTAGCGAAGTTACCATAGCAGAATTAGGACGTAAGTGAAAGGAAAAAGGTATGGGAACATTTTAAAATTGAGTTTAAATCAGGACTGAAATTTTGGCTTTAAAACGGCAGTGTAAGCATTGTTATATAAATTTAAAATATCAACAATCTAATTCCACTTCTAATATTTGTGGGGAAATTAAGAAACACCTAAAATTGGTCAAATTAAAGACATAAAGCACAACTTTTTTATTCTGAAAGGGTACAATTTGTTAATAGTGACCAAATCCAGGAAGCTTCCATTTGCATATCAAGTTCATATGATCATCATAAGATAAGACTCATCTCGGCTAAATTAATTATCAACCTTGAATTGCCATTCCTACAGCAGATCAGCCTTTCCTCAATGTGTACATAAAAGCCTTGAATCCAAACAATCAAAATTTTTCAAGACACAATAAAGAATCAGTGCATGAACTATATGAGATAGAGGAGAATAAGCTGAAAAAAGAAAAAAAAATTTGATAGAGTTGCCCTCACTAGTGATTGCTGAGCGTCTAATCAGGCAATTGGTTATACGGATCTCACTGCCGATTTTATAATTTTTCCTCACTAGTGATTGCTGAGCGTCTAATCAGGCCGTTGGTTATAGTTTTTTCTCACCCCAAGTTAGTTTTTCTCACGCCAAGTCCTCAAGGTGAAAATTTTTATGGTATAGGCAAGGTTTGAACCAAGCAAGTTGGCATGCACTTATTCAAATTGGAAGTTGCAGCATAGGATCGTTAGGTTCTGAGATCTAAATTTGAAAAAGATTTATTTCCATAGCACCTAACAAAATTTTATAAATAATAATCGAATAACGGACCACCATTAAATGCAAGTGAGTCCAGTAATTTTTTATTTAATTTTTAACAAGCAAGCAATGCTGCAAACCTCATTTTTTTCGTATAGTATTAGTTTTTCTTCATCAGCATCCATGCTAAATGTCAAGTCTGGCACGTCACTAATATCATTCTGCAGGTTATGAAAAAAAAATGCAGCTTAGGCATATTACATATTTTAACATCCACTTAAAATAAAATTAAAAAGATTAAAATGTTCACGAACCTCAAGCATCCACTTTAAGTTCTTATAGTAGTCGGGGTCAACTGCCTCAATATCATGATAAGACACTTTCACACCTAGAATGTGTTTATAGAAGGAGCGAGTAAAGTGCACATCCAAAAGTTGCCCATCAAAAAGTGCTTTTGCAACCTGCAAGTATAATTTAAATAAAGAAATTAAAGTAGACATAGCACGTTGAATGCAGTAAAATGAATCTAGAATGATGAAATTGTGTACCAGTCTACCAACAAACTTGAAATATGAAAGATGCTCTGTTTGGTATACAGAGTTGGGGTTAGGTTGAAAAGTTGCATTGTTCCCAACGGTAGTAAAAAGCAGTGCTCCCTTATCAAATATCACTCTCGAGAGAAGTTGGTACCACTCCCTAGTCAGCCCGCCAGCATCTATACCCTCTTCTCCTTGAAAATGAACCATTAACCTCCCTTTTAAATCTTGAGCCGAACGCAAGCGTAGCTGATTATACGAATCTTCCAAGATATAAGCACGCCGAATACTTACTCGCAGTGGAGCAGAAGGGTGTTGATCATGTTGCTGCCTAATACGCGAACGAAAATAAGCTCTTTTATTATCAAAATCAATAAGCCTGGGAACTTTCAACATCATAGAAAATGATTTCTCAAGAAGGCGTGGATTCTGCCTAACAAAAATATTAAGAAGGCGCCGGTGCTTTTCAACAATCCTTGCAAATGACAGAGTGCTAGTTCCATTACTCTTAGAAGGAGATGAATGTAGGAGGCCACTAAATTCTTTTTCCCCGGCAGCTGAAGTTTCATCAGCCAGCATGACTTGGTAAATCTGAAGTTTTTCACATATAATGAAAAAGGCTTCTACAAATGGCAACAACTGCTGAGTACCAGGAGGAAGAGGAGACACTGTAGAACGTCCCCCAGAAATGTGAGAAGCATCTGGAATTGATTGAGAAGGGGAAAATGTGGAATTTTGCCCCAGCTTTGCCTCGGTTGCCGTAATGCAATCACTTAAGTCCTGCCAAAGCGGCTCAAGTGCTAAATTTAAGTTGATCAAGATAGATGGCTCATCATACCCATGTCCAAACTTTTCAGGCTTTGCTCCATCAACAGTAATAAGAGCACTAAGGGTCTGCAGCACACGCAAAATTGCAGCTCCAGCCATAGAACCTGCACCTAAGGGCAACATGTGAGTGCTTCTAAATGTTGCAAGCACACCAACAGCTGAAACGCTCAAGTTACAGGCTAATTCCGCTAACTCAATTGCAAAGAACTTCCGATGAGGAGCAACAACAAAGGCCAATTTTTCCACAACATCCGCCACGAGTGAATAAACCTTTTCAGAAAGCCTGAACAGTTTAATAATAAATCAGAATACTTTCAAGAGAGAACCATAAGAATCCAACTTATCCTGAGCAAGTTAAAAGGTATGAAAACCAGAAAAGTTGAATTCCTCCATAATAATTCCAATAGACATACCAGTTGGAATTGAAAAACTGTGGCATACAGGCTATAGCAAGAGATACAGGAGTAAATTTAGAGTTGAGAATAAATGAAAAGATCAATCTGAGAACAGATAAAATTAAGGCCTCGTTTGAGACGGCGTCAGGCCTGCGTTTCATTGCAGAAACGGTTACGGGAACACAGAATTTTGTTTGATAAATCAACCTCTGCAGAAACACGTCCGATGCAACGCCATTTTTCGTAGTTCTGAGATCGCGCCTGTAGCGCTCCTTTCTGCCAATTCCACTCTCCGTTCTCTTGTTTCGGAAAGAGAAAGTCCAAAATGCACTGCAAGGACCTCCGCTTCATCCTCCATGTCTCTGTCATTCCCTTTGACATTAGAGCCAGGAGCTGCGGGTACAATGCCGCCAGAGAGCAGCAGAAAGGTGGAACGAGGAGTCCAAAGGAAACTTTGCTTGCTGCTACATCCAACTTGCGTCAATCACCACTCAAAGCTCTTAGCGACCTTTTGGGAGGAGATAGGGGGAGGAGCTGGCTTCATACACGCGTCGAAGTTGGCGCCCAAGTGAGGATAGCCATGTTGTTGCGGTTCCCAGTGCAAAAATCACAGCGATCGTCATCCTCACCGGCATAAGTGGAGGAACTCGGCAGTGAAACTACAAAGCAGGAGCAACAACTTTGCAACAGTCATCATTCCCTGGATTTGTTTTCATCAGTCGAGGAAACAAAGTTTTTTGTTAAGAGGAGTTACTGATCGGAGAAGGAGAGGAAGGATATTATAGTATTCCTATTTTAGAAAGTTATAAATGCAGACAGAAATTTTTTACAATCAGACATTAATATTAATTTATCGATTTTAAATTTCTAACACAAGTTTTGTTAAAGTTGTGTTTAAACAAACTTCTGGAAAAAGTGAAGCTCCCTCAAACAAAGCCCTAATACGTGTGTGTGTTAAGAACCTAAACTTCCTTCATGACCCTTGTGCAAGCCAAAGCCGAAAAACTCCCTCAATCTTCGCCCCTCCATCCTCCTGAATCACACAATTCACAGGATCGCCCGTGCAAGACTTCCTACACTCGTCTTGCCGCTTAGGTCACTAAACTAAGCATGCAATTCTCCCGTGCTTGCTTTTGAACTGACTTCTTGAATTACGTGAATTTCTTTTTTTTGTGCCCTGCCTTTCTGATCAAACATCCCGCTCTTGGCATTGACTTCTAGCACCACCTCTTCTCTTGATATAAGAAAAACCGAGTCTAGAGTGTTAATCCTCTTCTTGGCAGCTACCAAAGTCTTTCCCATCTTCTACTACCTACTCCTAAAAATCTCCTCATCACCTCCTCTAATTGGCAGCAACAACCATCTTCCTTCATTTCTTCTCTAGAAGGCAGCTGTCAAGCCTCATCCTTGAAATATTGCATTTTTCATTAAAAGTAAAAATGAGTACAATAAGGGAAAAAAAAAGAAAAGCCCTCAAGACTGTACAAAAGAGTCTTGTCATCTATGAGAATAGCAAAAAGCTCTGAAGATTCAGGCAACGAAGCAAAGGAAAAACTATATGAAAGAGCCCTTTGGGCAAAAATGCAATATCTCCAACATTGGTGAATAATGTAGCATGTGGTCGCCCATGTTTCCTAGCATTACATAATCTCCAACATTGGTGAATAGCAAGTTCCACCCAGTCAGTACGAAATTGTCTCTATAAAAAAAGACCTTTCAATATTAAATTTACTTTTGGTATGGTCACTATTTGCATTAGTTATTGTATTCTCTTTTGAGTTAAGTTAGCTACCTACCTATTATCATTTTAGATTTTTTTTCAAGTTAGTTTCTTATTTTTCATTCAGTTATGCCGGTTGTTAAATTTTTATCTATAAAATAGAATAAATCTTTTTTTCCATGTTTTGTTAGATATTATTTGTATAAAATCCTTTACTTTGAGAATATAAAATAGGTTTACATACTTTCTTCGCACTCTGTGTTGTCGGGCTGCATATATATTAATGACAACCATAAAAAAAAGGTTAACAATACTAGGTTCCTGGTGCAAGACCGGATGAAAAGTTGATATAAGAAACCATAATTCTAAAAGAAGGTTACACACAACCTCCAACTCACAATGGAGTTAGTCATATATCATTGCATCCAAATCTTCCTTAAAATCTATAGCCCCAGTGTAGCTCCAAATCATCATATCAACAAGGTTAGACTTTCAGAAAGCTTCTCCTAAAATGTGCTAAAATAGATGTGATAGAGAATCAAAACTGTAGAGATGAACACCAGTCTAGCGCTGCGTCGAGACAATCGCTTGGCTTAAGAAGATCATATGTGGAGCTATTTCCATAGTGACATTTCAATGGAGGTATTCTCACAATTTCATTTGATGGTGATCAGAATTTGTTTTTCCCTCGTATTCTCCATTCCCGAGTGATTGTTTTGGGATGCTTTTTGCATTTGCTGGATGGAGATGCTTGTCAATTTACCTTCGTATGGATAAACGACATTGCTTCAAGTTGCAGATGTCATTGATTGTGGTTGAAACAGATGCCTTCTCATGGCATCGACGTTTCATTTGCTATCAATCTCTATGTGACCTACGGAAAACCTCATGCGCTATCCTCTTCTTCTCTGATCTACAGTAGATTTTTTCTCCTCTCATATTCACGATCATGCTACGTATATTCCATTGTCATCTGCATTCTATGTCTCATCAGAACCACTTTGGATCCCACCTCCATCCATAATGACTTATCAAAAGGCATCAAAAGGCACCAGTTAACATCCTCGAGAAGCTACCACCTCCCCATGAGCCCCTGATGTTTCTAAAGCTTCTCTTTTACCATATCCAATGGTTGAGACTCTTTCATTTCAAACTTCATGCTCTTTTGCGAATGTGATTGATCTTTTGAATGCAAGAAAACCATAAGTTCTTATTGATTTACAAATGATTGGAGGCTACTTCGTTGTGCCCATTACCCCTTAACTTGTCATAAATAACTCTCTTTATAAGCAAATTACATCTCTCGGAGCGCAGATTAAAATGTTCCACCCATTTTAATTGTTTTGCGGATCCTCCAATCACTCTTGAATTATATTCCGATGACTATGTTTGCACTATATCAGCCAGTCTATTATTTTCACCTTGGCTTGCCGCAACAGTACATTTTATTAGGCCCTCTGTGGCTAGATTATCAATGAAACAAGATGTTATAACCCCCTTTCATAAAATAGTGTGGATTGAGTCTCCATTGTCTGGATATTTGCAGGTGAAATTTTAAAATATCCCATCTTACTGGTACTCTTGCCCTATTTTATTAGCGGAATTTTTTTATTGTTTCAAGGCCCATCCCAAGAAAAGTTTATCAAAATTTCAAATGCAGCTTCTTCCGATTAATGCTCATTATGATTCTCATTATTTGGGAGAATCATCCATCATCTATTCAAGTTGATTCCCAAAAACTAGAACTAGATTCAATCCCTCTAAAAAGGGTAGCGATGTTATTTCTACTCTTACTAGTCTCATGGTATTAATCTCTTCATCAACTATTGATATTAACATTGAGTATAATCCACAAGTTCTTGAAAGACCTCAACCCTACCCCACCTGTGAACAAAAATATGATTATTTGTCATAATAACTTTCAGATCAAATTGGAGTATTCAGAGAGTAGACTCTCGAGCAAACAACTACATAAGAAATTAAATTTCCTTACATAAGAAGGAACAAGAATTAAAAAAAAATCTATCGTCATTAACCTGTGTAAATTAGACTTCAAACCAGACAATTTAAAAGAAAACTTCATATCCAATATTTTTCTTTACACAAGTTTATGATCTGCACTATAGTATTTTATTTCTACGCTTGTATTTCTTGGTAAATGACCGCATTGTACTCATATCTTTATCTAATTAATAGATTCTGCTTTATAAAAAAGGATAGTCAAGGTGCAAGTTACATTAAAAAGGCAAACCTTCGTTATAACAGCCTAACAGGTATACCATTTACCAAAAAACTTCAAGGAATTGTTTATGGAAGGAAAGGATATTTTTAGAACAAGAACTCATTAGTAATATCTAGAAATAACATTCTAGAATAAATTTATGTCAAAACATATATTGAGTTCATAAGTACATCGAAAACTCAGAATCAAGATTTGACCAAGAAAGGTTCAAGAATTTACCCAGCATGAGCAAGAATACGGCACAGATTGCATAAAACAGGGTTAGGGAGTTGCAAAAATGTATTATGAGCGCTAAATGACTCTTCCCCATCAACGTTGAGCTGCCGATTGCTGGAATTAGGATTACCATCTTGATCACGAATCTGCTCTAGGATGGCGGAATCTCGCAGACTATTTGATGGAGTGCTATCTGCCTGAGTCACAGACCTTCCTGCTGCTAGCACATATTGACGCTGACAATCTATTTTTGCCACAGCATTGTCAACTATAACCTGTATCAAACCCATGACCTGCAGAATCAAAGCAAATGTAACACAATGCAAAACTACATCAATGATAAAATTTAATATAAACTGATAACTTGAGATTACCTGCTCAAGATGCACATTACTACGTAAAAACAAAGGTCTATTCAGAAGCTTCAAAAATAATACTAGAGGCGCATCACCCTTCTGAGAAGACTCTAAGGTTAAAGCACCATTTTGCTCACATATCCTTTCTTTAGCTTTGTCCGACCTGACTTCCGAACTGGGTTTGCATGATGAAGGCTCAGAAGGCGACAAAACTTCAAAGTTGAAAAGAATGCTTGCTACAGAAGGATGGTTTGTAGCCAAGAAAGTTAACATCTCCAGAACACGACGTGACAACAGTGGCGGAATACCTTTGCAGTAAAGCAAGTAAAAATGAAGTTAATATAACAAAAGATAAAAGCCCAAGTAAATAGAGCTAAGGAATGAACTAGTACCATTAGAACATTGTGGTCGTCCATAAATAATATTCCATTGACATCCGTAGAGACGCTGGGAGCTACTCATGGATCCAGTTAACACATCAGCTTCTGGTTGTATTATGTCAACCAAAAGAAAAACCAGATTTGCACGTGTGACATTATGTGCACATAGGTTTAACAGAAGTCTTTGGAGAAGGCCTTTCCCTAATGGCTGCAAGTAGAATACAAAATAGATGTATCAAACTAGAGCAATTTAGGCTCCCCGTCGTCTCGTTAAAGTAATAAAACTGAATGTTTCATTTGCATAAACACAATAAGTCGTGGACATAATAAGCACATTTCTCTGAGTTTTTAGATTAAGTTTGTAACACCTAAAATATGAAAATCCAGGTACAAATTTGATATATTTAAAATGTACCATAAATTTCACATCTTCCAAAATTTAATCAAAGTAATTTTATAAAATTCTACACAACGAATCGATCAATTTGATACATAGCACTATAATTTGTTAAAGATGGAGACCGATTTCGCCCTCTCCTGCCTCCCGCCTCCTCTAATTCGCGAATCGGCGTTTTCTGCTCCCTCTACTTCGCTATTTCCGGCTCCCTGCTCCCGCTCCGCTCCGGATCGCGATCCCGTCTCCGCCTCCCGTCTCCCGCGCACGCGAACAATCCCGTCTCCGCTTCCCGTCCCTTCGCCAGAAACCGCTCCCGCCTCCTCTATTTCGCGAAGCGAAGCATCCCTTCGTTTCCTTTTCTGCTTGTGATAAAAGAGAGGCTCTCCTTTAGATCTTCAAGAGGTGAAGTCACGGTGAAGGGTGATCAGGCTGAAGAGGAAGAAGGCATCGCTCTCCAAGGGCTTCTTATTCGGCCAGAAGAAGAAGGTGGTTCTTAAGGCTTCACGTTTCTTGTGGTAAATTTGGCTTAAGTGTGAAGAAA
>NW_018164955.1:441074-441431 GCF_001263595.1 Phalaenopsis equestris
AGTAAAATCCTCTGCAACTCCGTGGATGTAGGCAATTTGCCAAACCACGTGAATCTGTATGTTCTTTTAGTGTGAATTTTCTCGTGTTATTTTATTCGTTTCGTCGTCGATCGTTTTAAATTATAAATTTCATACACAACACCAAAACTGGTATCAGAGCCAATGACTACAGACGAAGTGAAGATTTCAGGGATTGAGAAGTTCGATGGCACAGATTTTGGTTATTGGAGGATGCAGATAGAGGACTACCTCTATGGGAAGAAACTTCATCTTCCGTTATTGGGGAAAAGACCTGAAAGAATGGATGAGACTGAATGGAATCTGTTGGATCGACAGGTTCTGGGGGTTATTCGATTG
>NW_018164955.1:441736-443336 GCF_001263595.1 Phalaenopsis equestris
GAGGTGCGCAGAAAAGATTCTGGCGAAATCTCAGGTTCGAGTTCGGCACTAAATGTTGATTCCAGAGGGAGATCACTTGACAGGACTTCAAACAGAGGAAGATCAAAATCAAAGAACAGAAACAGGAGCAAGTCAAGGCCTGGTAAACAAGTAACATGCTGGAATTGTGGCAAAACTGACCACATAAGGAGGAACTGCATGAATCTTCAGAAGAAGGAGATTGACAGTACGATTTTAACTTAGGTGTGCAGGAAAGATTCTGGCGAGATCTCAAGTTCGAGTTCAACATTAAATGTTGATTCCAAAGGGAAATCACTTGACAAGAACTCAAACAGGGGAAGATCAAAATCAAAGAATAGAAGCAGGTGCAAGTCAAGGCCCGGTAAACAAGTAACTTGCTGGATACTAGATTCAGGAGCTTCGTTTCATACAACTTTCCATCGGAAATTGATGTGGAATTATGTTGCAGGTGACTTTGGAAAAGTATATCTGGCAGATGGAGAAGTTCTGAATGTGGTAGAAATGGGGGATATTGACATTGCAATTCCAAATAAAAACAAGTGGACTCTGCAAAAGGTCAGACACATTCCTAAACTGAAGAAGAACCTCATTTCTGTTGGGCAGCTTGATGAATGTGGACATTTAATAGTTTTCTCAGATAGTACCTGGAAGGTTACTAAAGGAGCATTGGTACTGGCTAGGGGTAAGAAAACAGGTACGTTGTATATGACTACTGGTTTAATTAACAGTGTTGATACTACTGTTGCAGAGAGCACAACAGAGTTGTGACATTACAGACTTGGCCACATGAGTCAAAGAGGTATGAAGGAACTTCAGTCCAGAGGCAAGCTACCAAAACTGAAGTCAGTTGATTTCGGTATGTGCGAGAGTTGCATTATGGGGAAGCAGAGGAATGTCAGTTTCTTGAAAAGTGGCATAACGCCAGGCAGAAAAGTTGGATCTTGTACACACAGATGTGTGGGGATCTTCTCCAATGGCATCTCTTGCAGACTCTCGTTACTACATCACATTCATTGACGATCACAGCAGAAAGGTATAGGTTTATTTCTTGAAGTATATATCTGATGTATTCAGTGTGTTCAAGACTTTGAAGGCTATGGTTGAGACAGAGACATGCTTAAAGCTGAAATGTCTGAGGTCTGATAATGGTGGTGAGTACATTGATGGTGGGTTCAAGGGGTACTGTGCAGCTCAGGGAATCAGAATGGAGAAGACCACTCCAGGAACACCACAACAAAATGGTGTTGCAGAGCGCATGAACAGGACCATTAATGAGCGGGCTAGAAGCATGAGATTGCACGCCGGACTACCACCTACTTTCTGGGCAGAAGCGGTTAGTGCTGCAGTTTATTTGATCAATAGAGGGTCATCTGTTCCATTAAACTGTGAATTACCTAAAGAAGTCTGGAGTGGGAAAAAAGGTAAAATTTTCTCACATTAAGACTTTTGGTTGCCGTTCTTATATTCTTATTAATCCTGATGCTCGTAATAAGCTTGAGGCTAAGTCAAGGAAGTGTTATTTCATTGGCTATGGAGATGAGGCATTTGGATATCGTTTCTGGGATGATCAGAGTCGGAA